>NW_027507906.1:1010000-1178478 GCF_037356315.1 Lithobates pipiens | reverse complement strand
AATATGGGTGGAGAGATGTATGGCCTTCAACTTCCATTTCAGATCATCCTCATCTGTAAGTATACAAATTCTCAATGCTCTCTCTGTATTTTCCTACATAGGTCTTTTAATATATATTTATTGTATACACTAAAGTGTAATTGTTTAGAATCATTTGAATATTTTTTTTCATTATAAATTAAAGTATACATTTATTCCCCAAAGTAGCATTAACTTAGTAGCACTAAAAATGATCACCAGTCTATTGAAAACATGATAACACTCTCTTGTATTTCATTGAACTCTTCAGGTTATTGGATTTTAGAGGAATAAAATAAAATAAATAATTCCCAGCAATTACAGTTTTTTTTTTAATGTTACTATTGATATGTCGAAATTCCAAACCACATGTCCCGTAGTTCTTCCTAGGGTTTCTATTTTCTTTGACCTTATGGTAAAGCTCTTCCCATAAGAGGTAGACAGAGTTGGGATCTGGCAGTCGTGCCGGCCAGTCCATCAAAGGCCATACGCCACCTTCCTTCACTCATGGTTTGCCATAGCTGAGAAGTATATTTAAGGTATTCTCCTGCCGTATTATGAAATGTGCGCTAATTAAGTGCTGACCACAGAGGGATGGTATGACATTAAAAATAGAGTTGGTGACCTTTTTTCATAAGATGTTATCAGGAGGCGCGGCTATGGCCATCCATTCTGCTCAATATATACTAATAATTAAATGAAGCCACACTGCACAATTATTCACAATTTAAAGAGGAAGTAAACTTCCTCTGCAAACTTTTACCTATAGGTAAGCCTATAATAAGGCTTACCTATAGATATTGAAAATATCTCCTAAACATGTACAGTTTAGGAGATATTTCCAGTGAATGCAGCCAATGACATCACTGGCGCTTGCGCTCTAAAGGAGCAGCCCATGTTTGCCGTTCCTTCCTAGCCCGTGCCGTGAACGACGGCTCCTACGCATGCGCGGGAGTGATGCCTTTGCAGCTTTGGCCAGTCACAGTGCCAGAGCCCACGAACCCGAAAGATGTTGGCCGTACACGAAGAGACACGCTGATGGCTGAAGCCAGCTGTGCAATACAGTGAGGATAGAAAAAAATGTGATGAATAATTTTTATGTGTAAAATAAGAGAAATGCATTTTTTAAAATTATTTTTTGTTAATTTGTCAGCTTCCCCATTAGATAAAGAGATAATTTATCATATAAGGATTAAGATGAAGACAAGGGAGGCAGGTTTGGGGAATTTGTATTTCAAAGCAAATAGCCACGTAAATTCAACTCCTGATATTTCTGGATCTATAGTAGAGATCATTTTGACATAACCAGTTTTCAGTGAAGGTCATCTCCTCATATGTGTTTTTTTTCTTCATATGCTCAGTTTTGAATTGACCAGGTTTGTGAAACATTTATTTTAAATAAACCACAGGCCTCATTTATAATACTTTTTTTCCTTGTTCCTTTTAACAGCTCTGATCGGACAGCTGGGTAAGTTCACATCTTTCATACATATATTGTTAGAAAATTATGTATAACAACCTTATGTTTTTTCAGTGTTTATATGATACAATCGTATACATACAAATGTTTTACAATTTAAACAAAATTCTTAAAAGAGACGTATGTATTTTTTTTTTTTGTTTTTTTTTTATATCCATAAATACCTAGGTGGATGCAGCATCGGCCTGTTGCTGCATCTGTCCCCCTGCCACCTCTTCACTGAGAACCGAGCCACCGAACACCGCCGATGACTCGGTTCTCTCACATTCCCCGAGCAGAGAGATGTTGCCTGTCAGTCAGCATCTCGCCTGCTCTGCTCCTCCGTGCTCATTGGAGTGCTGAGCTGTGGAAGGCCGGGGAGAAGCCATTTTAGCCCCAGAGCAGCAATACCTGGAAGAAGATGGACGCTCCGTACTACAGGGGACAGCGGTGACATCGCTGGCTCCTGTGTCAGGTAAGTGACACATATTGGGCTACTATGCGATGCATAGTAGCCCATTATGCTTTACATTTGCAGGGAGACAAAGAGGAAGTAAACCCATCAGGTTTAAGTCAAGATGACATGGTGACTCAACTGATAGAAGTGACGTCAGCGGAGAGGGGACTTCAGATCGCTCTCTGCTGAAAACAGGTCACAGGAGTGCAAAACGACCCATAGGAGAAACCCAGCCAAACGAGCCCAGGCTGGACTTCTCCTTTAATGATTTCCATTAGCCTTGCCCAGCTACCTCTCTATGGATGTCCTGATCCCCCACCATATCCATCCCCATCTCAATAGTACTTTTCACACTATCAGCCAATACAGAGAGCTGGATATGTCCCATAGACCAGTGGTTCTCAACCTCAGTCCTCAAGTACCCCAGACAGGGGTTTTGGGAATTTCTCTTAGATAAAATAACTGTCCAAAATACCAAGCCATTGACTCTGATTTAAAGCACCTAGATAAAGATAAAAGATAACCTGCAAAACATGGCCTGTTGGGGGTACTTGAGGACTGAGGTTGAAAACCACTGCCTAGACAAAAGAGAGAGGTGATTGAGTTGAGTATGTATTTTGGGACAATTGCCATGTATCAATAAATATCCTTTGAATGCATGGATTAAATACAAGCAATTTTTAAAGATAACCTGTCACAATACAAATATGGGACATTTTTTTGTCAGCACTTTTTATAAGGTCTTACTTTCTACAGTAGAGTATGTAGCGGCGGCCTCCTGAAGAGCACGAGTTATTTGTTTTTCAAAATGTAACTTTACCCAAACTACAGTTTGGTTTGGGTCTATTTGCCTAAATTTGACTTCTGTGTCAGTCTGACAGGGCTGTGAGATGTTCAGCTTGGCCACAAGGGGGCACTGTCTTTGGTGGCAGGTGTGGAACTATGGTAACTCTGGTTGGGCGTTTAATTTACTCTCTCTCTGAGTCAGGTCAGTGGGAGTGGCCCACTCACTGTGCCCTCTGGGATGGGGTATTTAAGATGCGGACGTCACGTTGTTCGGGGTTCCGGTCCAGTATGCTGTGCTGATTACATGGTCTTGGTCCTCCTGATCAGCCCCCAGGAAGGCTATGGCCTGGGGTGCGGATCCACCCGATTTTGATGCCTCGGGGTTGGCTAGCCCAAGGCAAGGGAACTAAGGAAGCCTGCCATAGCCTGCAATTATACAGTGCCTGCCACCAGGTGTCACTGAAGTGCATCGGGAAAATGTAGTGCTACAGTTCCTCATGTGATGAATCAACAAGTAAATGGGCGGAGCCATGCCCAGGAGGAGAAGATCCTAGTGTTCCACATGCCACGCACCACACCCAAGGCGGAGGAAGATGGCGGAGGGTGTTCAGAGCACACCCGCCATGCAGCGGTTACCTGACATGCAGGATCGGGTCCTAATTGACACCAGTATTCGGTTAGAGCTCACCAGAGGACTGACACTAGGAGTCATTAAAGGGATGGAAAGACTCTGTATGCTGTGTCCCGGATGTCGGAAAGCCAAACAGTCAGAGTCAGTGCTTGGGCACGGTATGGGCATTGTGGTGCCCAGTTAACCTGTCTGGGGCCGGTGCCGCAGGAAGTCAAATACTACTTAGCCATTCTCACAACCGGACTTTGTCTGCCGCAAGCACAGGTGACCCGGAGGGCTGTGGATTGGGGGTCACCTCAGGTACTGAAAAAGTACAGGTCCTTAGACAATTTGTTTGAGTGGTCATCCCCGGAAGAGGCCAATTCCAGCGGAGAGGAAGAATGGTTCCTCGAAAAGTTTCACCTCCGCTGGAGCTCCACCAGAGCTCCAGAGAGTCTACCAACCTTCCTACAACCCCCAGTACCCCCTTTTGTACTTTCTTCTCTTGTAAGTCCATAAATGCTCTTATCACCAGAGCATCCACCTATCAGCAATGGGCTATCAGAGCCTCTGACTTGTGTTCTGCGTGGGCGGGGAAGGCCCAAGGACTTACCAAGGCTCTCTAGGTTCCAAAGAGATTTGCAGAGGAGAGTTGCTCAGGAGTGGGGCCTGGATTATCCATACGTTCCAGACCGTGTTATGGAAACAGTTGAAACCTCCCGGGAACAGTGGGAGAATTATCTGGTCTGGGATTACTAATGTCCCTAAACCTCAACGGACACCTGATAGTGAGGTAAGGGTAAGGTTCCAGGACATTTACAGAGAATGGAAGTGCAGGAGGGCAATCTACAAAGAAAAAGTGCTGTTGGCGAAAGCAGGACAGAATACCCGCAGCTACTCCATCTCAGTGAAAGAACAAGGGGACAGTCGTAAGAGATTGCCGTACCCAAGGTATTAACTGTGAGCAGGACTACTGGTGAGGTAGCCATAGATGTACTCAAATGTATCCATGTTTAGTTGCAGAAGGGCAGATGAGTTAGGGTGGGTTTTCCCCAATGTGACTGCTCTGCAGGAGACTGCCATTCAGGGTGCCTGGCATTGACAAGAGACTCCTGTTTAGGAGCTGAACAGAAAGTTTTTTGCCTACTGGCATATGTGTTCATTTGCCTGGCATGCCTGCTCAAGTTGTGCTCTGCAGGAGGTCTGTTAGACTCCTCTTGAGGGAGTGACAATATTGGCAGTGACATACATGCCATTACAAAATGTAATTTGTTCGGATACCTGACAGGAGATGATAACCCCTTCTGTCTGGTACAGTGTAATGTTTATTTAGTTCATAGTTAGAAATGATTTCTGTTTTCTCTTAGATGGATTGGAGATGTGACAGATGTCAATCTACAGATGAAGGCCTACAGTAAGCAGAATATTCCTCCTGAGGGAGCAATGCTCTGGTTCTGTTTGTACGAAATGTTATCTGTAGGGACCTACAGCTAGGTTGTATAAATTGTACAGAATTTGTATTGTGACATTTTGTACTTTACTTTTGATGTTACCCCTTTTTACATTTCATTCCCTTTCCCCATCCCAATTGTATGTAATTGAGATGCTCTCTCCTCCTTTAACTACTTCCCACCCGGCTGATGTACATATACAGCCGGGTGGGAGCTCTCTCCTTCTGAATGGACGTTCAGGAACATCCTTTAAAAGGACCCGGACACGGTGCATCTCCGATCGGCAGGAGGGCTCTATGATTGGCCCTCCTGATCACATGACGGCCGTGTCAAATCATAGCCATCATGTGATGTAAACAAACAGTCGTTGCTAGGCAATCAGCTCTCTTCTCCTCACACGGAAGTTGTCGCTGAGGAGAGGAGAGCAGATCGCTGCAGCCGGCTGGTGATCAGCTGTTTTTACTCATTGATCACCAGTCCAGTGTAAACATACATGTAAAACACACATGTCCCCAAAACACACATGCCCCCACAACACAGATGTCCCCAAAACACAGATGTCCCCAAATAATAAAAACACATGCCCCCCACATATGTCCCACTAAAATCACATGTCCCAATGATTATCTGCACACATATGTCTGTGATCACCTGCACACATCTGTACATGATCATTTGCGTACATATGTCCGTGTTCACACAAACCAATTATTATACACTTAACAGAATTTTACCAAAAACATGTAGCAGAATATATTTTGGCTTCAATTTATGACAAAATTCGATTTTATTGGATTTCTTTTAAAATAAAAAGAAGAAAATATAGTTTTTTTCCAAACTTCCGCTATTTTTCTGCTTACAGTATATCACAAAAAAGAAAAAAAAAGCGTCATGAATAAATACCATCAAAATAAAGTTCTATTTGTGCAAACAAAATGATAAAAATTTCATCAGCGTAGCATGACCGCGCAATTGTCATTGAAAGTGTGAGAGCGCTGAAAGCTGAACATTGGTCTGGGAAGGAAGGGGGCGAAAGTACTTGGTATTGTAGTGGTTAACAAGGAGGTACTCCAAATTTATTCCCCACATCTGGGGACAGCTGTGATTTAAGTCGGGGGGGGGGGGGTGAATGTAGCATTCACTACCTAAAGGTAGGTGATCTGTAAGTATTCTTAGTGACAGGACTCAGTTTCAGGCCAAATTTAGCCAGGCTTGTGACTTCAGACAGGCCTGAGGGGCAGGCAGCTCATGTGCGGAGCTCTGACCAATCATTAATTTGTATTGGCAGAGGGGAGGGCTCTCATATAAGTTGGGGGTCACCTGCTTCCGGGGAGTTCTAGTTTGGGGGATGGAGAAAATCAGCATGAAGTAGCTAGTGGTAGCCTGGGTGTCTACGCCACGCGGAGGAGAGGAGAGATGGAGGAGTCATCAGGACGAAGTAGGAACTAAGCCGGTAACAAAGGAGGGCCATAGTTTGAAGACCCATACTGTAAACACCAACTTAATACAAAAAGTGTTATTGAGCATTGAAAAAAGAAGCCACACATTGTTGAGTAGAAAGCCTTTTACTCTGTGCATATTCACATGTGCCTTTTATAAAACATTTAGCGGAAAAAAAAACTAAATTTTTTTTTCAAAGTTTTACCTTGAAATTTTTAAACAAATACCGAAACAGTCATGTTTCCAAATATAACATACACAACTCTGGAACTTACAAAGTTCAACTTTGCAAAAAAGAAGGCAATATCAGAAATTTTCTAGTGTGATCTGGCCTTCATCAGATGGGGTGAAGCCACCCCTGTAAAAGCCAAATTTAGAAGATGCACACAAATTGTGAATCAAAATGGGGATTTCCTTTTCTGATCCCATACCTAATGTCAACATGTGCTATCTCCTATCATGGCGGATCAATTGATGTGTTTTGGGGCTCTCACCTTCTTGAGTTGGGAGGAAGGGGTTGCACCCACAAACTACGTACATTGAAATCCCCTGATGGCAGATAGCACATGTTGGTGATTGGTTGCTTAGGACCTAGCAACCAACCACCTGCGGGTTGACTAGAAAAGTTAAATTTGGCCAGCTCCTCCCCGGCCCTATGTCCTGGGCTGTGCTGCCTCTCAGTCTCCATTGTTCACTGATGACATCAGCAGAGGAGGCTGAAGGGGAGGGAGAGAGAAGGACCAAAGGAAAACGCTGAGGGTGGAGAGCGAAGCGGCAGCTAGCAGTAGGAGGAAGGGATTGGCATTGCAGACCTGTTCCCGGTCTACCTTTCACCAACCCCGATCGACAGGTACCCCGAGCTTGACGAGTTGCCGACCACCACTGTAGACCTTCTCTTGGGGTTGGAACATGCTCCCTGCAGTCTCATAGGTTGTAATTGTAGAGCCTACCCCACATTTCCGGGGGCCTGGTGGTGACCTCCAGAGGAAGGGAGGGCCAACATACTTCCTCAGGATGTAGGTTACTAGGCATGGTGGGTGATGAACAAGATAGAAAATTGGGCACCAGTCACAGGCAGGCACAGGGCACCCTTAGACAGGCAGACTCCTTAGACAAAAAAATAGAATATTTTAAAAGTTAAGGTGGACAGCAGTACAGGAAAAGAGCCTTTAACCTTAACCAGCACATCTGTACTTTTTAGAGTAGGCTGTCTCTGATGGCAACTGAATTTTACTCACAGCATCATACAGAATTCCTTGGATGAGTTCTCTCTTGAAGCTCTCCCAGCCACCTCATAGGTCCCCGGGCCATGAAGAGTCACCTCTGGTACTTCTCTAGAACTCCATCCCTCTCGGCATTGTTTCTCGGTATTGAGCAGGCTCTCTTCTGCAGAGTCTTGAACACCTGGATAGGCCTCAAACAGACCTAGCAGCCAGTGGGACTCCTGGAAAGGCCTCAGGCTTCAGGCCTAGCAGCCAGGAGCTTTTCCACACACACCCAGCCAGACCTCAGAAGACCTAGATCACCTGACCTTCTCCAAATAAATACCTTCTCCCAGCATTCATAGCGGCCAGTCTGATTGGCTGAGAAAGGTATGTTTATTCATAACCTGACCTCACTGTAGCGCATCATACTAATGCCAGAGGCGACAGTGCCACCTACTGAAAAAAAGGGAGAAGCAACAGCTGAAACAGGAGTAGGAGAAAAGCCATTTGACCGCTAAACACTACAAATTAGCAAGGCTGGTGGCTACCCAGCACAACTAAATTTACCTGTAGCCCTGCTTTGGTACACATAATTGCTACATAATTGATTCCTGGCAACCTATAGATTGATGAGAGAATCAGACATCAGTTCCAATCTCTGGGGATGTAGGAATCAAGCATGAATTTCTATGGAGACCTGATTGCTGACTTCCATGTCGGAAGTAGGGTTGTAACCTTTTCTCCAACCTGAAACACTTAAGCGGCGCACAGGATTTTTATTTTTTTTGTAGTATACACTATAGGATTGCAAAAGATCTGGGACAGCTTTGGGTGCCCCAAGGAGAGTAGTAATGTGACGCACAGTGTGCTGCGGCAAAGAGGGTGTGTGGCCAATATGTGTTAAAAGTGGAAGGGGCGTGGTTAAATAAAACAAAAAAATTCTTGTCTCCATAAAATAATCTTAGATTGCTGTTCCACAGGTAAGTCTCTCATAGACTGTAAGTTTTCTGCTACATGTTTTTGGCCAAAAAAAAAGCGTATATTGATTGATTATAATGTCTACAAGCTATGGGATATATTTATGGAATTTTTATCAATTTATTATTTTTTTATTAGTAATGGCGGCGATTGCCAACTTATAGTGGGACTGCGTTATTGCCACAAATCAGATACTAACTAAGTGAACTTTTGACACTTATTGGGGAACCAGTGACACCAATACAGTGATCAGTGTTAAAAATATCCACGTCACTGTACTAATGACACTGGCTGGGAAGGGGTTAACATCAAAGGCGATTAAAGGGTGTGCCTAAAATGTGCATGGTTACTGTGTGGGAGGTACTTGTACTGTGGGAAAGCACAGATCTCTGATTTTGGTTTTCAGGAACACAGGATCACTACCTTCCCTACTGACAGAACGGCAATCTGCTTTGTTTACATAGGCAGTTTGCTGTTCTGCTTGTGTCCCGAATGATCGGTGGGATCTGGTAGACTTTGAGTCCGCCAGACACCGCTGATTGGTTCGCACTGTGTCCAATCACAGCGAGCGGGTCGCCATTAGTGTGCATGCGTGCCCCAGACTCAAAAGTGGAGGATCATGTACTAAGTACGTGATCCTGCACAGGAGAGCCGATTTGTGGTCGTATGTGCACAGTGGTCCTAAAGAGGTTAAAACAGTAATTTGGTCAAATCCAGGTGTCTACTTTGGACTGACCCTTTCATTTTTGTACATGTACAATAACTACAGTTCCTTTTGCCTAACCGGCAGGTAGATGTTTCCGTTTTTTATAGTTACTGTTATTATCTTACAGGATCTGCAGCAAGACCAGTGGTGACCTTCACTCCGAACTGGAAAAAAATCCACGTAGGACAATCTCTAACAATGACCTGTAATGTGGAGCCTCCTGCACCTTTTTATTACTGGTACCGTAATAACAATTGGATATCTAGAGGGAAGAACTATGTGACTGATTCTGCTAGGGCAGGAGAGAGTGGGGATTATAAGTGCCAGACCAGTAATGGCGGTACAAGTGAGATCGTCACACTGAGCGTTATCTATGGTAAGATAATATGGACATTTATTATGTTGTCTTCATTTGTCACTATCCAGTGGTGCCCCCCCCCCCTTCCAAGCAGTCACAAAAAAAAGAAAATGTAAAAAAATTATTTTATTTTTAAAGCTGGCCCTTTAAAAAAATACAAAAAAAAGGTCCTTAAGTGCACTGTGTTCAGACGCCGGACACAGTGAACCTATGGGAAGAGCCACGTCTATGCAATCACGATATTGCAGACGTGGCACTTCATTTGCGGGTGTTTAGCCTGCCTTGCGGCGATCTCTGAAGCGCCGGGTAGCTTGTAGTACTCGTGGTATATAATACTACAGCCGGGCGGTTTTATTGACATCTGAGTTTTATGTCACTTCCTGTTTTCTCTCTGCAATTGCGCCCAGGAGAGAGGAAGGAGACACCGCTGGAGAGGACAACACACAGCAAGGTAAGTAATGGGGGAGTGGGGTTTGATGTGACACAGGCAGGCTGCTGCAATTTGGTGGTGACACATGCTGCTGCAATTGGTGGAGACACATGCTGCTGCAATTTGGTGGGACACGTGCTGCTGCAATTTGGTGGGACACATGCTGCTGCAATTTGGTGCTGACACAGGCTGTTGCAATTGGTGCTGACACATGCTGCTGCAATTGATGGTGACACATGCTGCTGCAATTTGGTGGTGACACATGCTGCTGCAATTTGGTGGTGACACATGCTGCTGCAATTGGTGGAGACATATGCTGCTGCAATTTGGTGGGACACATGCTGCTGCAATTTGGTGGGACACATGCTGCTGCAATTTGGTGATGACACAGGCTGCTGCAATTGGTGCTGACACATGCTGCTGCAATTGATGGTGACACATGCTGCTGCAATTTGGTGGTGACATATGCTGCTGCAATTTGGTGGTGACACATGCTGCTGCAATTTGGTAACACAGGCTGCTGCAATTGGTGGTGAAACATGCTGCTGCAATTGATGGTGACACATGCTGCTGCAATTTGGCGGTGACACATGCTGCTGCAATTTGGTGGGACATATGCTGCTGCAATTTGGTGGGATGCATGCTGCTGCAATTTGGTGGTGACACATGCTGCTGCAATTGGTGCTGACACATGCTGCTGCAATTGATGGTGACACATGCTGCTGCAATTTGGTGGTGGCACATGCTGCTGCAATTTGATGGTGACACATGCTGCTGAAATTTGGTGACACAGGCTGCTGCAATTGGTGGTGAAACATGCTGCTGCAATTGATGGTGACACATGCTGCTGCAATTTGGTGGTGGCACATGCTGCTGCAATTTGATGGTGACACATGCTGCTGAAATTTGGTGACACAGGCTGCTGCAATTGGTGGTGAAACATGCTGCTGCAATTGATGGTGACACATGCTGCTGCAATTTGGTGGTGACACATGCTGCTGCAATTTGGTGGGACATATGCTGCTGCAATTTGGTGGGATGCATGCTGCTGCAATTTGGTGGTGACACATGCTGCTGCAATTGATGGTGACACATGCTGCCATAGACAGCAGTGCCCGTTTTCGGGCAAATATCTCCTAAACCATATAGGTTTAGAAGATATTGCTTGGACCTACAGGTAAGCCTTAATCTAGGCTTACCTGTAGGTCAAAGTGGTTTGTAAGGGTTTACAACCACTTTAATGCTAGTATACATCGCATACTAGCACATTATGAAAGACTTACCTGAAGAAAAAAAGCCCTTCTGGGTGCACTGTCACCGCTGTTTCTAAACAAAATATCTCCTAAATGGTGCATGTTTAGAAGATATTTACTTGTCCTATAGGTAAGCTTTATAGACTTACCCATAGGTAAAAATCAACTATGGGAGTTTACTTCTACTTTAACCACTCCAGCCTCGGAAGAATTTATCCCCTTCCTGACCAGAGCACTTTTTACGATTCGTCACTTTAACTGACAATTGCGCGGTCATGCGACGTGGCTCCCAAACAAAATTGATGTCCTTTTTCCCCCACCCCTGCGGTTTTTATTTTTTGCGCTACAAACTAAAAAGAGCGACAATTTTGAAAAAAATACATTATTTTTTACTTTTTTCTCTAATAAATATCCCCCAAAAATATATAAAAAAACAATTGTTTTCCTCAGTTTAGGCCGATACGTATTCTTCTACATATTTTTGGTAAAAAAAAAATCGCAAAATAAGCGATTATTGATTGGTTTGTTATAGTGTTTACAAAATAGGGGATGGTTTTATGGAATTTTTATTTAAATGGCGGCGATCAGTGATTTTTATCGTGACTGCGACATTATGGCTGCATGCACCCCCCCCCCCCCCCAGCCCGGAGCACCTTGTCCCCATATTGATGAGGACAAGGGCCTCTTCCTGGCAACCCTGGCCGTTGGTTGTCGAAGTCTGCGGGCGGGGGCTTATCTGAATCTAGGAGCCCCCTTTAATATGTGGAGCCCCAGATAACGGCCCCCCACCCTATGTGAATGAGTATGGGGTACATCGTACCCCTACTCATTCACCTGGGGAAAAATGTGTCAATAAAAAAACACACTACACAGGTTTTTAAAGTAATTTGTTAGGCAGCTCCGAGGGTCTCTTCCGACTTCTGGGTTCTCTTCTGACTTCTCTGTGCTCTCCGGTGTCTTCTGTCGGGCTCCACCGCTATCTTCTTCTCTTTTGCCTGCTCTTTTGCTAGCGGTTGCCCGGTTTTCTTCGTTGTCTTCTTCCCTCTTCTCTTCTTCTGATGTTGACTCGACGTTCTCTCTCACTGAAATGCTGTGTGCGTGGTGTGTGCATTTTTCCCCAGGTGAATGAGTAAGGGTATGGTGTACCCCATACACATTCACATAGGATGGAGGGCCGGGATGTGTGGGCCCACATATTAAAGGAGGCTCCCAGATTCCGATAAGCCCCCCGCCCACAGACCTCAACAACCAATGGCTAGGGTTGTCGGGAAGAGGCCCTTGTCCTCATCAACATGGGCTCCCCCTGCCCCAAAGCACCAACCCCCCCATGTTGAGGGCATGTGGCTTGGTATGGTCCCGGAGAGGGGGGCGCTTGCTTGCCTCCCTTTCTTTTTTTTTTAATCTTTATTTAAATTTTTTCCATACAAAAAGTATAAAACATAGTATACATATACATATGCATCCTACTACCCCCCCCCCCCCCCCCCTATAGCCCTACTACCTCTTCATATTTCTTCGTTGATTTAAACAGTTTCCATTGCTTCCATTTCTTTCGAAATTTCTTTTCCCCGCTCTCCTCATCCTCTTCCCATCCCTCCATTCTATACATGTCCTCTACTTTACCTATCCATTCCCTCAATTTTGGGGCTTCCGCCTGTCTCCAGTTTTTTGGTATCAAGCTCTTTGTTACGTTTATTAAGTTTCCTATGAGGCCTTCTTTGTACTTTTGAGTTGGGGTGTCTGTACCATGGAAAAGACATGTCCATGGGTTTTCTAGTACCTGAGTTCCTGTTATTATTTTTATTAAAGTTAATGTTTCTCTCCAGTAATTTCTAATTTTTGGGCATTCCCACCAGATATGTGCCGCAGTCCCTTGCTGTCCACACCCTCTCCAGCACATCCCGAGTTGCTCTTCCTGATATCTCCTCATCTTGTCTGGTGTCCTATACCATCTAGCAAGGCTTTTATAATTCATTTCTATTGTATTAAGATTTTTCGATGTCCCGTGTGTTAAGTGTAAGATTTTTTCTAAATTCTGTTTCTCCCCTCGTGGCCCTATTTCTTCTTCCCACTTTTTTATATATATAGGTACCTCCGTCTCGTCCACTTCTCCCAGCATCTTGTATATCTGTGAGATATTTACTCTTATTATTTTCCCCTCACATATCCGCTCTAAGGCGTTAAGGTCTGTTCCACTTCTCAGTGGTTGTGGCAATGATGAGACAAAATGTCTGAGCTGGAGGTACCTCCATCCGTCTATATCCATGTACTCCTGTAGTGTTTCTAACGTGTTTATTTTACCCGCTTTTATTATGTGTCTCAATTGAATATCTTCTCTTCTAATCCAGTGTCCTCCCATAGTGCTCTTCCCCGGTGGAAATAAATTATTTTCTTTTAATGCCATTAGTGGAGAGTTGTATTTCCACTTATTATGCTTGTGAATTCCATCCCATATTCTAAAAACGTTTTTTGTGAGTGCAAGTGTTGTTGGTCCGAGTGATCTGTGTTTTGGGGGTATCCAAATTTCCTTTCCTAATCGTGTCTCTGCAGCGCTGTGTTCTATTGCCACCCATCTTTTTTCATTATCTAATTTTGTCCACTCCACCACCCGTGTTAATACTATAGATTCGTAATATTTCTTAAAATCCGGTACTTTTAGACCTCCCCTCTCTTTTCCCAGTTGTAATACCTTTAAGGCTATTCTAGGCTTCTTATTTTTCCAGATGAGCTTGGTTATTAGACGTTTAATAGTATTAAAGTAGACTGGGGGAATATATATCGGTAACATCTGTAACTTATATAATATTTTTGGTTGTATGATCATCTTAAGGGCATTTATCCGGCCAAACCAGGACAATGGTTTCGTCATTATTTTTTTTGTGTCTTCTCTTACTTCGTCCAGTAGGGGGATATAGTTTATCTCATAGATTTTCTTTATTGAGGCTGCCAGCTTTATACCTAAATATTTAATTTCCTTTTTCCATAGGAAGGGAAATTTGCCCTTGATATCCTGTTCTTCCCCACTGCTCGTGCTGACACTTAAAACCTCTGTTTTTTTTAAATTTATTTTAAAATTTGATAGATCTCCATATTGCTCGATACTCTTTACCAAATTTGGCATGGAGATTCTAGGTTTTGTCACATAAAATAGGACATCGTCCGCAAATGCGGCTACCTTATGAACCTCTTCCCCCAGCTCAATTCCTCCTATATCGGGATTTTTCCTCACTGTCTCCAGCAGTGGTTCCAAAGTCAACACGAACAGTATGGGTGACAGTGGGCAACCCTGTCTAGTCCCATTGTACATTCTAAAGGGGTCAGACAAGTTGCCGTTTACCCTTACCACTGCCATTGGGCACTCATAGAGTGTCTTTATCCAACTCAGGATTCGGATACCAAATCCCATTTCTTTCAACGTGCCCAGCATAAATCCCCAGTCTACTCGGTCAAATGCTTTTTCTGCATCTATTGACAAGAGAAGACTGGGGATTTTGCTCTCTTGGGCTTTCTGGAGAAGCAATAGTGTCCTCACTCCATTATCCCTTCCCTCTCGGCCCCCCACGAACCCCACTTGATCTGGGTGGACCAAGTTCGGAACTATTTTTTTCATTCTAGTAGCTAGTATTTTTGCGAATAATTTTATGTCGGTATTTAATAATGAGATTGGTCTATAGTTTGAACATATCATACCTTCCTTCCCTTCTTTCAATATTGTGGAGATAATTGCTAGAGAGGCTTCCTTACCCAGTCCGTATTTTATATCTAGGCCGTTAAAATATGCACATAACCTTGGTGACAAAATTTCCCCAAATTTTTTATAATATTCTATTATATAGCCGTCCGGGCCCGGGCTTTTCCCTCCTGTTGTTTCTTTTATTGCTTGGTTTACTTCGGATGTTGTTATAGGAGAATCCAATTCCTGTACTATTTCCTGTGATAGTGTAGGGACCTTAGCGTTTATTATATATTCTTTGATTTTCCTCTTTCTAATATTCTCTTGCTGCTCTGTCTCCTTTTTTCTCACCCAATATAATTGCTCGTAGTATTCTCTAAATACCTCCGCTATATCTTCAGTCTTATATTTGATCTCGTTTTTTTTATCTATTATTTTCTCAATATAATTTTTTGCTTTCTTTTTCCTCAATATCCTAGCTAAACTCTTGCCATTCTTGTTTCCCAAGAAATATCGCTCTTTCGTTATTTTATGATATTCTCTCCTTACTTCTTGCTCTATTGTTTCCTCCAGCTCTAGTTTTTTTATAGCTAGATTCCGTTGTAGCCCCTGTATCTGTCCCTTTCCATTTTGTTTCTCTATTTTGTGTTTTAATTCTAATCTCCTAATTTCTTCTCTTAATTCCTTTACCTTTTTATTCCTTTCTTTTTTTCTTTTTGCCCCAAGTGAGATATATATTCCTCTTATGTAAGCCTTATGGGCCTCCCATAGTATGTTCTCCGCCATCTCGTCCTTCCCATTTGAGGCAAAAAAAAATTGCAGCTCCTTTCTTATTGTTTCCTCTCCTTCTACGTCTAATAGATCTTTATTTAGTTTCCAGGTAAATGGGGGTTTCTTTACCTCTGGGATTTTAATTCTCATGGTTACAGGCGCGTGGTCCGACAGAGTCCTAGTTCCGATGTCCGTATCTACCACTTCCTCCAATAGCTGATGTTCCACCAGCCAATAATCTATCCTGGTGTACGTCCCATGCACGGGGGAGTAGAACGAATAATCTCGTTTCTTCGGATGTTGTATTCTCCACACATCTATCAGCTGTAATTCGGTCATCCGTTGTTTAATTACATTTCGCTGCATGTTCGCCGTCTCCCGTGCATGGGACGAACTATCCAGTCTCGGATTTATCGGAAAATTCAGGTCTCCTGCCACAATCACCCTCCCCTCCTTAAATTCCCAAAGTTTTCCCAGTATCTTTCTCAGATAAGTTATTGGATTCTTATTCGGACTATATATATTTGCCAAGGTATATTTTATTCCCCATAGTTTTCCTTTTAGAAACAGGAACCTCCCTTCCGGGTCTCCCATCCTGCCCTCTACTATAAATTGGATATCCCGGCCTATCCCCACTGCTACCCCCCTTGTTCTACTTGAGACTGAGTCTCCATAGAACCAGGTCGGGTATCTTGGGGAGTACAGTCTAATTTTACTTTCATGGGTTAAGTGCGTTTCCTGTAAGAACACGATCTCTGCATTAAGTTGCTCCAATTCTCTTAGTATCTTAAACCGTTTGTTAGCTACATTTAGACCTCTCACATTATACGACACACAGTTTACCATTGTCATGTTGGAACCCAAATAATGCCCTTTACTCGAAATCTTGAGCTATAGGTTATTCTCCTCTCTCCCTCCCCCCCCTCCTCCCCCGCCCCCCCCACCCTCCTCTCCCACCCCCCCACCCTCGTCCCCCCCATGGCCCATCTCCGGGCCTCTTGCATCCAACCTGGATATATCCCCGTCCTGGTGTCTGCACCTCTTCCCTTGAGGTGGAGACCCCAACCCGGCGCCCCGTGTGCACCTCCCCGGGTCCTGGGATCCCGGGGTGGGCCCTAAAGAGAGAGACCCTTCCCCAGCCCCCCCCACCCCCCCCCCCCCCCAGTAAACAGCTTCCACCACCTCAATGTACTTCCATAACTTTAGAGCAGCCTTTTTACTACTTCTTCCCTCCCCCCCCTCCCTATACCCCCCGCCACCCCCCCTCTCCCCCCGGTAGCTCCTCTCTTATTAACCCTTCATACTCTTTTGGAATTGGTATCTGTAGGTTTTTACAAAAGTCCTGCATATCTTCCAAAAATCTCAACCTTACTGTCTTCCCATCTCTGTGTACTATTAATGCTGCGGGGAATCCCCAGCTATATCTAATGTTTAGTTCTCTTAGTTGATCCAGCAGTGGTTTGAGCTTTCTTCTTCTTATTAGGGTCTCCGCTGATAAGTCCGCAAACACTTGTAAAGTCTTTTGTTCGTACTGTAGAGGAGGTCCCTTCCTAAGATTATTCCATATTTTTTCTTTGTCTGAGTACTTATGGAACTTAATAAGCACATCCCGTGGCATGTCCTCTTTTAGCCCAGGTGGTTTCCTCACTCTGTGTACTCTATCAATTTTTATCTTTTCTGCCTCTCCTCTCTCCAGTAGGGGGTTAAATATCCTCTTCATTTTTTCCTCCAGATCTTCTCCATTTTGCTCTGGTATAGCCCTTATCTTCAAATTTTGGCGCCTATTTTGGTTTTCTTGCGCCTCCATTTTATAACAACATTCTTTCTGTTGTCTTTGCAGCTCTTTCATTTGTGTTTTTAGCCCAGCTATCTCCAGTGTTTGTCTCTCCGCTTTCTCTTCTACCTCTTCTACCCTTTTTAACAGATGTCCCAAATCCATACGTACGTTGGAGACCTCACTTTTTATCAGGTTTTCCATTCTCTCGAACATTGCTAACATATCCAACTTAGTAGGCATTAGGGATTCACTCCTCAGATCTTCCCCCTCTGTAATCTCCGTCTCTATTCCCATGTTCTCCTGTATCTTTTCTCCTTGGGCCCCCTTTAATTTAGCTGCCTCTTTTCTTGCGCCTTTGTTTACCTGAGCTGTTTTTTTTTCCATACTGGGACTTCTGGTGTTCCCTTCTTTAGTTGTTAAATATTTCTGGATTGAGCTTGCGTTTGCACTTGAATTTAAACTTTCTCTGGGGGTTTTGGGTTCTGTTACTTTTTGGGATCGGCCTTTCATTATTTCTTTTGGGCTCACACCCCCTCCGGCTTACCCCTCTCCCGTGTGCTTATCCCTCTGGGATTTATAATATATTCCTCCTTCCCCTCCTCCTTTCCTTGTGTATGTTTCCAGACAAAAAAGGAAGAGAGAGACCTCTCTTTGATAGTCGATAACTCTGGACCCCGGAGATTCGTCGCTGGATAGCAAGAGTGGATTAGCACCGCTGGAATCTTTTTTTTATTTTTTTCATTTTTAATAAAGGAATTTTTCAAAAGTGTGTTTGTCTTATTTAACCATTTTGACACTTTCTTTGTGAAATGGTAGGGGTACTTTTGTACCCCCTTACCATTTCAAACAGGGGGGGCCGGGATCTGGGGGTCCCCTTGTTAAAGGGGGCTTCCAGATTCTGATAAGCTCCCTGCCCGCAGACCTTCACAACCAACGGCCAGGATTGTGAGGATGAGGCCCTTGTCCTCATCAACATGGGGACAAGGTGCTTTGAGGGGTCACAGACCCCCAAAGCATCCTCCCAATGTTGAGGGTATGTGGCCTGGTACGGTTCAGGAGGGAGGGGGGGCCGCTCTCTCGTCCCCCCCTCTTTTCCTGCAGCCTGCCAGGTTGCGTGCTCGGATAAAGGGTCTGATATGGATTTTTAGGGGGACCCCCACGTCAATTTTTTTTTAATTTGATGCGGGGTTCCCCTTAATATCCATATCCGACTTGAAGGGTCTGGTATGGATATTTAGGGGGACCCCCACGTCAATTTTTTTTTAAAATTTGACACGGGGTTCCCCTTAATATCCATGTCAGACCTGAAGGGCCTGGTAATTGAATTTAGGGGAACCCCCACGCTTTTTTTTTTTTTTTTTTTTTTAATCAATGAATGAATGAATTGTCGGCTAATACAGAGAACACTCATTGACTGTTCTCTGTATTACGGGAGCCGACAATATAGCCGCAAGTGATTTTAAAAGACTTTTTTTCCTGCACAAATGACACTTTGTGCAGGGACAGTTCTAAGCACCAGAAACATGCGCCCCTTCACAGGCATACTATAGATACCCCCTAGCTACGAAATTTAAAGGAATATTACACTTTTATTGTTTCACTTTAATCATTATTAAAATCACTGCTCCTGAAAAAACGGCCGTTTTTAAAACTTTTTTTGCATTGATCCATGTCCCCTGGGGCAGGACCCAGGTCCCCAAACACTTTTTAGGACAGTAACCTGCATATTACCCTTTAAAATGAGCACTTTAGATTTCTCCCATAGACTTGTATAGGGTGTTCCGGCTTTTCGAATTTGCTGCGAACAGCCCAAATTGTTCACTGTTCGCTGAACAGGCGAACAGGCAATGTTCGAGTAGAACATGAGTTCGACTCGAACTCGAAGCTCATCCCTACTCCCAACACAAAATGATATGTTTCCCTCAATGGTGGGTCATCACATCCTCAGATATAACAAATCTCATGTTGTGTTTCAGGTCGGGTCATCCTTCAGGCTCCTCTCTATGTATATGAAGGTGACAACATATCTCTCCGATGTTCCAGTCCATCTGGATCACTGGCAACAGAGACAATATTCTACAGGAACAATCAGACAATCTTGAACTCCACCACCAATGATACTTTACAATTAAAATATACAGACCTGAAAGCCACCTACAGTTGCTCGAGACAAGTCCTGACTACTATCACTTATACTTACATTGCTGCAACCACAATTTCCTATACAGGTAAATCCTGCTGCGTGAATTTAGATTTGTAATTTGCAAAATGCTAATCAGTAAATGAAAATGATCTGATTACAAATGAAATGTAAAACCAGCCATAGATGGAGCGATTGTCTTTCCTGCAACCATGATTTGCAGAAAATCGCTTGATTCCCTCCCGCAGAGCTATGGATGGTGGCTCATGGGAAGCATCCAGCTTAGAAAACACATAGTGATTATTGCTATTGATAATTTCATGAAAAATCCAACATGCTGATTGTACCCAAGTTGATTGATCGATCAACTAGAGCACAATCAGCCTGCCGATACATGGTTCAAATCTCGGCCAGCCCCTGCTGAACCAGCCAAGATTCAAGTCTGTAGATTACAGTCTATGGCCGGCTTAAAGGCAAAGTTCACAATTTTTTTTCTGAAACCCAGCTCTCCTATGTAGCAATATACCATTAATGTACTTCTGTTGCACAAAAATACATTGAAGAATTAGTCCACATTGACGAAGGGTCCTATGTGTCTTTTGCTCCGAATCAGGTGCGAATTAAGGCAGAAATTCTGATCTGATTTGCACCTGAATCGGTGTACAAGGACGCAACGGACCCCCTGTTGTAAACCGCGGCCGCAGCAAGTGTGAACCCAGCCTTAGAGGGGATGTTCTGAGAAGGGAGGAGATGAAAGTAGAACTATAGAATTGTATTTGTGAAGATGGAGGACATTAGGGAATCGGGCTCTGATTATCTCCACTATATAACTTTACCAAAAATAACCTTACCCTACCACTGAATGACTTAGCTTGTTTTGGCAACTTATATTGTAGAAATTTCTTGTATTATCAGTTTAACATTAATCAATAATTAACAAATTGGTATTGTTTGTTCATATTTCTGTATAACGTCTTGCAGAAAATGCTGGGACTATTCCAGTGACCTTCACACCAGACTGGAACAAGTTACTTACCGGAGACAATATAACAATGACCTGCAATGGACAAAATGACTGGACTTATCAGTGGTTGAAGAATGATATGTTAGTGGCAGAAGGACAGACCTTCACAATCACATCTGCCCAGGTTGAACACAGCGGGATCTACCAGTGCTGGGCAAGTCACGCTCATAGTTTACCATTCAGGCTGGAAGTCAGCGATGGTGAGCCGATCAGTTCATTTCCTTAGAGCGCTTTATTTCATTTTTTTTCCCAAAGTTTTTTATTGATGTTTACAAAAAAGGAAACGGTTACAGTTATGTCACATAACAGAGTACAGTGATATCGTAGCAGGGTTACCAAATATAACCAACAAATAAACATAACAGAAGCATTGACACGCAATGGGTATATGTCTATCAAGAGTAGGGTTGTCGACCAGATCTACTACTAAGCTCTGGGCTAGGGGTAGAGTATCGAGAGTTGGGGAAACCAATAATTGCCCTCAAGGACCCATCGAAGGCCTAATAAACATCCGCTAGGAGCTAATCATCAGAAGGAACGATCTCGGGTGCTGAGTTCTAAGGATGTCTAGAACTATTAGTTAACAAATGTCTATTGTTAGTTGGTCGGTTTCCATGTATATGGTCAATAGTATGGTCTTAAGATCTGTGGGAATCAGGAGGTGTAGGGTTTGATGTGAAATAGTGGATGTGTTCCTGTTCAAGTGGGAGATTTGGGTATCTGATTCTTAAGGCGGGGGGACTCCGGTTAACAATTGGCTACATTCTGCCGAAGCTCTGAAGTGATGCCAGCAAGCCCAAGTCGCCCAGTATTTAGATGGGGCGCTTTATTTTATTAAAAGAAATGTATTACACATTCATTCTATACTGTAGCCATAAAATAGTAAAAACAATCATTATTATTATAGAGTAGAGAACATCATAAGCATAAAGTAGAGAACATCATAAGCATTGCAAAAAGGCAAAAAGCTTACAATATACCAATCTGTGGGGCAGCGTTGGTGTGATAGGTTGTTGGGCACCAAGCAAGGGTCACACCTACCACATGTTGTGTGGGTGTCCCCATTACTATTGATAGAATACCCATCTAGGATAAGGGTCTGGAATAGATGAAAAGAATACCCGGCTGCTTTGTTTACAAACAGAACGAAGAGGATGGGGACTGGCATTTGCCAGTAATTTAACCAATTCACCTCCGGAAGATTTACCCCCCTTCCTGATTAGGCCATTTTTTGCTAAACTCTACTGTGTTAATTTAACTGACAACTGCGTGGTCATGCAAGGCTGTACCCAACTTAAATTTATGTCATTTTTTCCCACAAATAGAGCTTTCTTCTGGTGGTATTTGATCATCATTGAGTTTTTTATTTTTTGTTCTATAAACAAAAAAAAGCCCAACAATTTTACAATTTTGAAAAAAAATTTATATATTTTTTTTTACTTTCTGCTATAACACATATCCAATAAAAAATGTAAAAAAATCGAATTTCTTCATAAATTTAGGCCAAAATGTATACTTCCACATGTCTTTGGTAAAAAGAATTCCAATAAGCGTATATTAATTGGTTTGTGCAAAAGTTATAGCGTCTAGAAACGATGGGGTATTTTTACATTTATTTATTTTAACAGTAATGGCGGCAATCAGCGACTTATTGCGATATTGCTGTGGACATTCTGACAATAACTGACAGTTTGTGGGAACTATTGACACTAATACAGTGATCAGTGCTAAAAATATGCACTGTCACTGTACTAATGACGCTGGCTGGGAAGAGGTTAACATCAGGGGCAATCAAAGGGTTAAATGTGTGCCTAACCAGTGTTTACCTATACTGTGTGAGGTGATTTTATTAGGGGAAGAGATGGAATTTATTCTTGCCAATATGTATTCTGCTACATATTTTTTTTTTTAAAATACCAATAATTGTTTTTTTTACTAGTAATGATCAGCGACTTATAGGAGGACTGCGATATTGAGGTGGACATTCTGACACTAACTGGCACTTTGTGGAAACCAATAAAACGAATACAGTGATCAGTGGTAAAACTATGCACTGTCTCTGTACTAATGACACTGTCTGGGAAGGGGTTTAACAGCTTGGGCAATCAAAGGGTTAAATGTGTGCCTAGCCAGTGTTTTGGTGTTTACTATGTGTGCGACTTTTACTAAGGGATGTAATGGATTTTCTTTCCCTTCTTTGCAGGGAAAGAAAATCCATTGCTTCCCCTGCTGACAGGACAGAGCTCTGTCTTGTTTACATTGGCAGAGCTCTGTCCTGCGTGTTTTCTGGACAATCAGCAGGTGCTGGCGGTGACCCATTGGCTGGCACCCACTGATTTGCATTAGCTGTGTCTAATCACCAAGCTACTTTTCCAAGAAATCATCACCTGCAGAGTGCAATTATGAGATTGGTGACAGAGAGCTGTTGGCGATCATTTTAGCCCTGAAAGAATGGAGACATCTCGAAGGTACCACTGTGCTGGTTCTCATTCTTACGGACAATAAGAATCTTACATTCTTATCTGAGGCTAAAACGCCTCTCTCCCAGAAGGGCGCGATGGGCTCTTTTCTTGTCAAGTTTCAATTACATTGTCTCATTCTTACCCGGTACTAGGAATGTAAGGGCTGACTCCTTGTCAAGACAATTTTCCTCCACTTCCAAGTTGGAGCCGGTTCCGGTTCCTGTGATTCCCCCTGATCATATTCTGGCTACGGTTCGCACCGGTCTCACTTCTCTTTTGAATGACAAAATTCTTGCTGCTCAGGTCCATGCTCCTCCTGAGAAACCTTGTGACCACTGCTTTGTCCCAGAGAGTCCCCGTACTGCTGTGCTCCAGACTTACCATTCTCCCAAGGCAGCTAGTCCACCCTGGGAAGAATCAACTAGTTTGGGCCATTTCCCAACAATTCTGGTGGCCTAGTCTACGTGCTGATGTAACTGCCTTCATAGCTGCTTGATCCGTGTGTGCTCAAAGTAAGACTCCACGACACCTTCCAGTGGGCCTCCTACAACCCGTACCAAATGGAGAGAGGCCCTGGACCCACTTGTCTATGGATTTCATTGTGGAATTTCTCAACTCCCAGGGCAACACAGTTATTCTTAGCCCCTGTACACACGGTCAGACATTCTGCCAACCAAATCCGCTACTGCTCTTCCGTTTCTGCTTGTCTTTGCGTATCTGATAATCAGTGCGTGCAGTCATTAAGTATTTGTTTCTCATTGTGGACTATATCTTGGTATAGTAAGCTTTGAAAGGCATTTTTTATTGTCTGCTTGCTTCTGCTATTCAGGTCGTTCTTTCAGGCCTGTTTATCGGTGCTTTCTGGTGTCCGTTCAGACGAGCCGACCGTTTTCAAACCATGTTTCGTCTATGTACTCGTCGTAGAGTTTCTGCTGTGCAGGGGCTTCGTGTTGGGGTTCTTACTTTGACACAAGCCCGGTCCATGAACAGGGAGGGGAGGCGTTTGTGAACCAAGAATTGGTTGCGCCAGCGTGACCAGTTCTCGCACATGCCTTTGCCCTGTGAGATCCGCGAGAATAATCCTGATCATTTCAGGAATTATCTACGGATGACGGACCCCGTTTTTCACCGTCTGCTGGCTTTGCTGACCCCTTATATCACCAGGCAGGATACCTGCACGTGGCAAGCCATCACTCTGGAGCAGAGGCTCATCGCCACGTTGCGCTACTTGGCGACAGGGAGAAGTCTTCAGGACCTCAAGTTCTCTACAGGCATCTCCCCCCAGGCTCTGGGGATCATTATTCCAGAGACCTGTTCTGCCATCATTCAGGTCCTGCAGAAGGACTATATGAAGCTAAGTTTTATCCTTAAACATCACATTCTATGTATTTCATGATTGCTAATGTCTTGCATTTCTTTCCTCATTCCCTAATTACCATCATTGCAACATGCTCTAATTCATATACTCTGCCCCTTTGTCCTCAGGCATATTTGCCTCACTAACTTCCCCACCATGCTCTTCTTGGCCCATAAAACTATAGTCTAGTCACTTAACAATGTTTTTTGTCAGCTCCATAGTATTGCTTTCCCCTAAACACCCCCTACAATGTCTACAAATGTGATGTGTGTGCTTCAATTCATGCAAAGTGACCTTTTTTTAATTTTTGGGGTTGTGCCAAACTCATTAGGAACCCCCCTCCCCCCAACTGCTAGCTCAGCTGATAGCAATCCTTTATCTGATGACTTGACCAAACCCAATACACACTATACCTACCTTTTTGATGGTCACATTTATACATTTATGGGCGAATTCACCAAAGCATGTAGTGTAAGGGCCTGCCTTAATACTTTCAAATGCAATTTTTTTTTTTAACACATTAATTTTCTTGCTATGTAATAGCAGAATGTCAAAATGTGCTTCCATTTTGTTTTCATGTTTGTTATTATGACCCTTCTTACCTGTCCCGTGGGCTGCCAATAGTGTAAGTAAGGAGGGGCTTCACAAAGTATCACACATTATTTAGGCCTTCAGCTCTCAATCAAGTGGAGAGGGTTACCTGTCCTAAACATCCCCCCTCATTTTTTATCAAGGGCCCATCATATGGGGGGGTGATGGGGGGGTGATGACTCTCATAAGGGGACCTTATATTTTAGGCTTTAAATACTCAGTTCCCAAAATGTTATACTAATTTTGACCAAAAATGTGGGTGTCTAATCTGCTTGCAATGTTGATTTGTCAAATTACAAATTTTTGTTCTTGTTTCACTACACAGTGTCCTTCAACGCCACAGGAATGGCAGACTGTGGCCTCCCACTTTGCCATTTTTTTTAAGTTGTGCCTTTTTCACCAACAGTGCAAACCCAAGTTCAGAGCGAGATGAGGGGACAGTCTCTTCTTCAGATAATATAATAATGTTGTGGGTCTGCTACACACACACACACCTTCTTTTTTATAACTAATGTATGTAGTGCATTACTGACCAAAATCGTGCTCATTTTCAGCACCATGTCAGGAAAATGGCATGATTGTCCAAATTTACACCTCACAGTGGGTGTTTTTTTTACTAAAGGCACATCCACTATGCACTACAAGTGCACTGCAAAAGTACACCTGAAACTGCACTTGGAGTGCAAAGTGGAGTTGCCTTTAGTAAATCACACTCCTTCTCAGCACAAACGAAAATTTTACTACAAATACATTTTATGCGCAATGAAAAAGGAAGCCATACATTGTTGATAATTAAACTTTTTAATACAAGCACATTCACATGGGCGTTTCGAAAAGGTTTTTACAACAAACCAAGAGATTGTGTGCATTCAAAACAGGGTTTAATCAGAATTTTGTTTCCTTGTTGTTTTTGTGTAAACAGGCATGTATTAAACCGTAAAATACTGAACACAGGAACTTACAAAGTTCAACTTTGAAAAGTGAAGACAATATCAGACCTGAGTATGTACAAACTGGGCTGATATTGCCTTCATCACATGGAGTGTGACCCCTGAAAAATCCAAATTTGGAAGATGCACACAGTGTGTCAACATGTGCTATCTCCCATCAGGGGGGATCAATGTACATGCTTTGGGGCTGCAACCCCTTCATCTTGGACACTTTACACAAAACATGTACATTGATCCCCCATGATGGGAGATAGCGCATGTTTACACACTCTGTGTATTTTCCAAATTTGGAATTTCGATAAATACAACATTTTGTTTTTAAAATAGCAAAAATAAAACCCTATCTAGTTTTTGTTGTTTCACACTCTCCCCAAAACATCAATGATGTTCTTCATTTTATTTTTTACATCATTGATGTTTTGTTGGATAATTTCCAAATCATGATTGCACCCCGTTATCTCCCCGATCAAGATCTGGGCACTTTCACTGGTAAAAAAGGAATCTTCTTCCACATCACCTACAAAACAAAGCAAAAAAACACACCATGTAATAAAAATATGGTGATATACATTGCTGAGCTTACCGGAAGCTGTGTTCTACGACACTCACCTGTTGTGGTGACAATTTATCCAAACTCCACGATCTCTCCTTCCTCCTCCTCCTCCTCCTGCTCCTGCTCCTCTGTTTGTGCTTTTGGAAGTTGGCCTTCTTTAGGAGGGGTGTGGTCCCTGGTGTCCTCATACTTGCCGAGTCTTCTCTCCCCTATGAGAATGTAAACAAAGAATAATTAGCACACAGAGGGCAGAAATAGGAATCTGAAACATTGCTTGGAAGTGTTGTACAATTGTGTTTTTGGGCCGAGTTACAAGGTGAGAACATTATTGGGGACACTTTGTTAAGCTGGAATACTTCCCTGCAGAACGATGTTTCTTGCGAACGAATGAAACCATGAACTTGAAAGTGGCCATTTTAAAATGCACAACATGAAATCAAAGCACATGGAGCAGTATGCAAGCAAGAATAATCATATGAACACACGACAACTACTTACTTTTTTTAAGAACACGCTTGATCCTTAGGTACTGCTTGTGCTCCCTCAGTTTTAGGTCTGACCAGCGTTTTCTCAGTTGATCCTTGGATCGGTGTACCCCAAAATTCTTATGAAGACTCTTCACAACTTTAGTCATGATCTTGGCCTTTCTGATATTTGGGTTTGGGTAAGGTCCATACTTCCCATCATAGTCGGTCCTGTTCAATATGTCGACCATCTCCAACATCTCTCCAAAAGACATATTTGAGACCTTAAATCTTGTCTCCCTGGATCGGGACGTTTCAGGCTCCGGGCTTTCCTCCCACTCCTCCTCGTTAGTGGAACTATTATTAGTGCGCACCTGCGTTCTCTCCGCCATGTGCTCTCCCCACTGCGCCGGAAGCGAAGGGACGGGGAATAGTCTAGAAAGAACGTCAGGGGCGGGCGGAGTTTCACGCATGCGCACTGTATATAAAACGCAACACGCGTGTATCTTCCGTACGATCTGGGAAGAGAGTGAGGCGCGGACGTGACGAACGTGCAAACGAAGGTAACATTTTTAACTTGGTGCTTCACTAGACTAGACTGCTTCTATATATGCCGATATTGGGACAAGATTAGGAGGGTTTTTAATGGCATTATTAGTATTTGAGGGTTTGTCTTGTGTTGTGTCTTGCAGACAAAAAGGATTCAATCCAAAAGGAAAATTTTATGGGGCTATTCCTAGAACTCTACAAGGAGATGCCCTGCCTGTGGCAGTTCCACAACAAGTTTTATGCTGACATAACAAAGAGGAAGGCAGCGCTGGAGAAACTGCTTTCTTTGGTGCGGATCATGGTCCCCACGGCAGACATGGCCTATCTGAATAGGAAAATTGGGGCCATGAGGATTACATATTACAGGGAGAGAAAGAAGCACCTGGAGTCCTTGAGAGCAGGAGATACAGATGCCGTTTATTACCCCAGGATGGTTCACTTTGACAGGCTGCATTTTCTGGTAGACCAGGGGGTACCCAGGCCACCACTCAGGCCACCACTCTCCAGTCTTACTTCAAGGCATCCTTCACCCCCAGCTGAGGCTTCTGATGTCCAAGCTGGGCCTTCCAGGCAGCAACATGTGGTGGGGCCCAGCTTGAGACAGGTATTGCATTGTTGAACATATTTCTTGTGTTACATTTATTGATGTTAACTAGATGTTCTTATCTGATCAGTAAGTTGTGATTTATCAAAGTGGTTTACATCTCAAGAGACAGTAGTGACCAAAAATGATTGGGACGGGAAAGAAAAATGCTGGGCTCAGAATGATAGTCTGTTCTATTTGGTAACATTCAATTTGCAAAAGCCAGGAGCACAAAATGGTGTGAGTGATGATCAAAAAACTAAAACTATGTCCCCTTTTCATACACAGGAAGACCTCAGTCGGGGGGAGGCTGTGGCAAGTGGCAGCCAGGAGGTCGACCAACGCCCTCCTCCTCGTGCCCCAACTACAGGAGCCCAGCCACAGCCTCGAAGGATGCCTGGAGGGAAGTGCCCAAGGAAGACGAGTGAGTGATGGCCTGGGTTCAGTCTGGTCTGCCAGAAGATGCAGCCTCTTGAAGATCCACATCCTGGGGACATAAATGTCATCTGAATTTCCTGTTCTCTAGGACTTCGGGACCAGACTTCTCTCCCTGAGATATCTATTCCTCAGGCCACCAATTTTTTATATTCTAATTTGTTCATGTCTGCCCTGGGGCTGCACCAAAGTAACAAGTTTCTCCAGTGCTGCGTTCCTCTTTTTAGTTTATTACGACCAAAATAAAGGTTTTTTGATTGATGAAATACTTGTGTGTGTGTTTTCCTTCCAAAAAGCCAGTTTATTTGTGAGCAGGCAGGTACATTTCCCAAAAAATAAGTGAAATGAATAACAAGGGGTACCAACACTAAACAACCTCCTGTAGATTAAAAAATAAAAACAAAATCTCAAAAATACAATAATGTTGTGGTAAGTTTACACGCAAAAAACACCCCAAAAAAAGGATAAATGAGCAAACTGTCTTTAAAGGAAATTTTTAGGGAATCCAAAAAAAAAAGCATCCAAAAAAGAATAAAACAAAATCTAAAATTGTGTAGATGTGACACAGACTAAAATTGTATTGCTGAAATGGTAAAAAAAAAGTAATGAAATTCGTTCGGGAGAAGTGTGTGTGACTATGAGCATCAAAAGAAGTTTGTTCTTGCAGCATTGTAAAGAACAAGAGAATGCGCTTGATGAAAGAATTTTTAACATTGCAGCGTGACGAATGTGCTATATCGCTTACGAGCAGTAGTTTTACCTGAACGAGCTCTTCCGTGTCAGAATTTGAATGTGAGCATGCGTGGCACCTTGTCCGTTGGAGTAGGCTACACATGATCGGAGTATGTCCGATCGGACCAGTTTGTCGGAAAATATTTCCAGCAAGTTGGAGAACTTGGTCCAAAGAGGATATTCCGACGGAATCAGTCCGATGCATACCACACACAGTCGGATTATCCGACAACACGGTCCGATAGGACACATTCCGACGGATTCTCCGACCGCGTGTACAAGGGCTTATTGTGGTTGACCGGTTCTCAAAGATGTGTCATTGTATTCCACTTAAGAAGTTGCCCACTTCTAAGGAACTGGCTTCCATTTTTGCTCAGGAGATCTTTCTCTTACATGAGCTACCCAAGATGATTGTCTCGGACAGGGGTAATCAGTTTGTGTCCCGGGTCTGGCAAGCCTTTTGTGCACAGTTGGGAATTCAGTTTGCTTTCTCCTCTGTGTATCACCCGCAGTCTAATGGAGCCACAGAATGAGCCATTCGGTCCTTGGAGCAATTCCTACGTTGCTATATGTCTGACCATCATAACAACTGGTCAGACCTATTACCTTGGGCAGAGTTTGCTCACAACAGTGCCTTGAATTCTGCTTCCCGATTGTCCCCGTTTATGGTGAATTATGGTTTTCAACCTTCCATGTTGCCTGACTCGTTTGTTCCGCAGAGTATTCCTGCATTAGAAGAGCATCTCTGTGGTCTTCGTTCCACTTGGGCTCAAGTCCAGGAGGCTTTGCCTCATGCTAATGATAGGTGCAGACTCCATGCTGACCGTAGACGCCTGCCTGAGCCTTCCTACCAGATTGGGGGCAGGGTCAGGCTGTCATCTCACAACCTTTGACTTTGTGTTCCCTCACTGAAGTTCGCACCTCTTTTTTTGGGCATATCGCGTTTTCTTCGCAGGATTAACCCAGTGGCTTATGCATTAGACCTTCCTTCTAATATGCGTATTTCAAATGTATTTCATGTCTCCTTATTAAAACTTTTGTTCTTCATCCGCTTTACCACCTCAGTACCACGTCCTCACCCTGTGCAGGTTGAGAACCATGAGGAGCATTAAAATACAGTCCATTGTTGACCCCCGTATGTTCTGTGGGCGCATGCAGTACCTGATGCATTGGAAAGGGTACGGTCCGGAGGAATGCTCTTGGGTCTCATCCTCGGACGTACATGCCCGTGTCCTGCTTCATGATTTCCATAGATGTTTTTTTCCTCAAGCCTGGTGGTCCTCCGAGGTGGAGGGGTCCTTGAGGAGGGGGTACTGTCAGGGCTGGGCTCAGCCCTTCCTTCTCTGAGCTGGCCGCTCAGCTGTCAGCTAATTGCCAGCTCACATCTCTCTCCACAGTTACTCAGCTGTCGATGATATCCTGCTCATCAGTCCTGCCTACTTAAGCTGTCCAGTCCAGAGGATCTCTGCCTTCCCCTTGGTCAACATCACAGAAACTATCTCCTGCGTTTCCCGTTTAAAGAGTTGTTTTGCTGACATCCCTTCTGGCTCCAGATACTGCTTTCTGTTTTACTACGTTGATCCCTGACTTCTGGCTTGGCTGATTATTCGTTCCGTGAACTTTGGCTATGTTTTGACTAGGTTTGTTCTTTTTACTTTTATTATCAAACAAGTGTGATTTAACTGTACTTCTGTTTCTGTCTCATTTCATGGTTTCTGACACCTCTACCTGGAAGTACTGGATCACGTCGTACCTAGTAGACATGTGCAGAAAGGAAAAACTTGTTTCATTTTGGATAGATTCGATATGTTACTAATTTAGTTATGGAATTGGTTTGCTTGGGTTTCGAAGTCCATTTAGTTTAATTTTGTTTTTGTTAAATTGCGTTTCGTTTTCCTTAAAATTTGTTTCATTTACCGTATATACTCGAGTATAGGCCGACCCGAATATAAGCCGAGGCCCCCAATTTACCCCCAAAAAAACTGGCAAACTTATTGACTCGTGTATAAGCCGAGGGTGAGACATGCCTGTCCATCCCTGTGTGTGTGTCCGTCCATCCCTGTGTGTCCGTCCATCCCTGTGTGTCCGTCCATCCCTGTGTGTCCGTCCATCCCTGTGTGTCCGTCCATCCATCCCTGTGTGTGTGTGTGTCCATCCATCCATCCATCCCTGTGTGTGTGTGTCTCCATCCATCCATCCATCCATCCCTGTGTGTGTGTGTCTCCATCCATCCATCCATCCATCCCTGTGTGTGTGTGTCTCCATCCATCCATCCATCCATCCCTGTGTGTGTCTCCATCCATGTGTGTGTGTGTGTGTGTGTGTGTGTGTGTGTGTGTGTGTGTGTGTGTGTGTGTGTGTGTGTGTGTGTGTGTCCAGCCTACCTTTGTCCCGAGCCTCCGTCCCGTGCCTTGCCTCCTTGCCTCCGTCCCGTGCCTTGCCTCCTTGCATCCGTCCCGTGCCTTGCCTCCTTGCATCTGTCCCGTGTCGTGCCTTGCCTTGCCTTGCCCCCGTCCCGTCCCGTCCCGTGCCGTGCCGTCCCGTGCCCTCTTCGTCGGCGGCCATTGTAAAGTTCAAAAGCTGCGCCGCCGCCTTCGCCTGTGATAGGCGGAACACTGAATTTCCCAGCAGCCTGTGTTCCGCCTATCACAGACGTCGTATCATCCTCGTCCGTAGTACGAGGATGATACGATGTCCGTGATAGGCGGAACACAGGCTGCTGGGAAATTCAGTGTTCCGCCTATCACAGGCGAAGGCGGAGCCGGAGGCGCGGCTTTTGAATAGAATGGCCGCTGTCTGTCTGCTCGACACGCTGATCGAGCGGGCAGACAGCGATGACTCGAGTATAAGCCGAGGGGGGCACTTTCAGCCTCAAAAAAGAGGCTGAAAATCTCGGCTTATACTCGAGTATATACGGTATAAATTTTCGAATGAATTCCAACTCTTCAGAAGAATTAGAATTTGGATTGGTCAAAAAACTATCGACCAATTCAAATTCTGTGTGAAGAAATAGCTGGTTGTTAAGCAGCAGGCCGGGAAGCTGGCTGCCCTTGTCCTTAACAACCATGAGTCATCATCTGTCAGCGGGCTTTCCCACTGACAGATGAATGTAACCACTTACAGACCAGACCATTTTGCTGGTCAAAGACCAGACCACTTTTTGCGATTCGACACTGCGTCGCTTTAACCACTTTCAGACCGGACCATTTTGCTGGTAAATGACCAGAGGTCTTTTTACAATTTGGCACTGCGCTGCTTTAACTGGTAATTGCGCGGTCATGCAATGTTGTACCCAAACAAAATTTGCGTCCTTTTCTTCCCACAAATAGAGCTTTCTTTTGATGGTATTTGATTGCCTCTGCGATTTTTATTTTTTGCGATATAAATGGAAAAAGACCGCAAATTTTGAAAAAAAAAGATATTTTCTACTTTTTGTTATTAGAAAAATCCAATAAATTCAATTTTAGTCATACATTTAGGCCAAAATGTATTCAGCCACATGTCTTTGGTAAAAAAAAAGTCAATAACTGTATATTTATTGGTTTGCGCAAAAGTTGTCACATCTACAACTAAGGTACGTTTTCTGGAATTTACGCAGCTTTTAGTTTACGACTGCCTATCTCAGTTCTTGAGGTGCTAAAATGGCAGGGCAGTACAAAACCCCCCCAAATGACCCCATTTTGGAAAGTAGACCCCCTAAGGAAATTGATAAGTGGCATGTTGAGCCCATCGAATATTTTATTTTTTTGCCTCAAGCGATTGAATAATGACAAAAAAATAAATTTTTTTTTTTTTTTACACAAAGTTGTCACTAAATGATATATTGCTCACACATGCTATGGGCATATGTGAAATGACACCCCAAAATAAATTCTGCTGCTTCTCCTGAGTACGGGGATACCACACGTGTGGGATTTTTTGGGAGCCTAGCCGCGTACGGGGCCCCGAAAGCCAAGAACCGCCTTCAGGTTTTCTAAGGGCGTAAATATTTGACTTCACTCCTCACTACCTATTACAGTTTTGAAGGCCATAAAATGCCAAGATGGCACAAAACCCCCACAAATGACCCCATTTTAGAAAGTAGACACCCCAAGCTATTTGCTGAGAGGCATGTTGAGTCCATGGAATATTTTATATTTTGCCACAAGTTGCGGGAAAATTACAAACTTTAATTTATTTATTTTTTTTTCACAAAGTTGTCACTAAATGATATATTGCTCACACATGCCATGGGCATATGTGAAATGACACCCCAAAATAAATTCTGCTGCTTCTCCTGAGTACGGAGATACCACATGTGTGGGATTTTTTGGGAGCCTAGCCGCGTACGGGGCCCCGAAAGCCAAGAACCGCCTTCAGGTTTTCTAAGGGCGTAAATATTTGACTTCACTCCTCACTACCTATTACAGTTTTGAAGGCCATAAAATGCCAAGATGGCACAAAACCCCCACAAATGACCCCATTTTAGAAAGTAGACACCCCAAGCTATTTGCTGAGAGGCATGTTGAGTCCATGGAATATTTTATATTTTGCCACAAGTTGCGGGAAAATTACAAACTTTTTTTTTTATTTTTTATTTTTTTACAAAGTTGTCACTAAATGATATATTTCTCACGCATGCCATGGGCATATGTGAAATGACACCCCAAAATAAATTCTGCTGCTTCTCCTGAGTACGGGGATACCACATATGTGGGACTTTTTGGGAGCCTAGCCGCGTACGGGGCCCCGAAAACCAAGCACCGCCTTCAGGCTTTCTAAGGGCGTTACAGTTTTGAAGGCCATAAAATGCCAAGATGGCACAAACCCCCCCCAAATGACCCCATTTTGGAAAGTAGACACCCCTAAATTTAGGGGTACACTAGTGAGACTAGGTAATAAATGGCGGGTGCCCTGAAACTATAAAAAAATAACTAACCAACCAGCGTCACCTGTAACAGTTATATGGTGATCACTGGTGAAAGGGTTAACTAGGGGGCAATCAGGGGGCTTTATGCGGTAGTATATGGGGGTCCCTGGCGCTATAAAAAGTTGCGGCGAACCTAAATACCTACCTGCCTAACTAGCGTCACCTGTGACACTAATACAGCGATCAGAAAAATGATCGCTTATTAGGCTGGGTTCACACTGGAGCGATGCGGGAACGCCACAAATCCGCGGCGGGTTCCCGCATCGCATGCCTCCCGGCGGCAGTTCACACTGCCCTATGCGAACTGCTGGGAGTGTCAGTGAAATGTTAATGACACCCCCAGATCAGTTCGCATATCGCAGTGCGATCTGCAAACTCGGATCGCATGGTGTGAACACCCATGCGATCCGATTCTGCTGCGGACCAAAAAAAGGGTCCCGTGCGAGTTTGCGGCGGGTGCGGCGGGTGCGACACGAATTCAGCCATACTATCTGTATGGCTGAACTCGAATCGCACAGAGATCGGATGTGATTTGCACTGCAGTGCGGTGCGAATCACATCCGTTCTCAAACCGCTGCAATGTGAACCCAGCCTTAGTGACACTGGCGACGGGGGGTGATCACGGGGTTAAACCTTTATTGGGGGGGTTAGGGGGGTACCTTAGAACTAAAGGGGGCTAACCCTAACTGCCCTAACAGTTATTACAGTCACAAATGACACCCGCCGGGTGATCAGGGGGTTAAACCTTTATTCGGTAATAAATGGCGGGTGCCCTGAAACTATAAAAAAATAACTAACCAACCAGCGTCACCTGTAACAGTTATATGGTGATCACTGGTGAAAGGGTTAACTAGGGGGCAATCAGGGGGCTTTATGCGGTAGTATATGGGGGTCCCTGGCGCTATAAAAAGTTGCGGCGAACCTCAATACCTACCTGCCTAACTAGCGTCACCTGTGACACTAATACAGCGATCAGAAAAATGATTGCTTATTAGGCTGGGTTCACACTGGAGCGATGCGGGAACGCCACGAATCCGCGGCGGGTTCCCGCATCGCATGCCTCCCGGCGGCAGTTCACACTGCCCTATGCGAACTGCTGGGAGTGTCAGTGAAATGTTAATGACACCCCCAGATCAGTTCGCATATCGCAGTGCGATCTGCAAACTCGGATCGCATGGTGTGAACACCCATGCGATCCGATTCTGCTGCGGACCAAAAAAAGGGTCCCGTGCGAGTTTGCGGTGGGTGCGGCGGGTGCGGCGGGTGCGACACGAATTCAGCCATACTATCTGTATGGCTGAACTCGAATCGCACAGAGATCGGATGTGATTTGCACTGCAGTGCGGTGCGAATCACATCCGTTCTCAAACCGCTGCAATGTGAACCCAGCCTTAGTGACACTGGCGCTGGGGGGTGATCACGGGGTTAAACCTTTATTGGGGGGGGTTAGGGGGGTACCTTAGAACTAAAGGGGGCTAACCCTAACTGCCCTAACAGTTAGGCCGCGTACACACGCGGGGACTGTTCGCCCAACTTTGTCCGTCAAACAGTTTCGGCAAACAGTCCGCTCAAAATTAGCATGGACGGACATGGCCACACACGACGGACGAACAGTTTGCTGAAACCGTGCACGATGACGTGAACGGCACGTACGACGGGACGAAAAATACGACGTCCTATACACTGCATTATAACTTTCGGCGTGTAAATCCTTTCTGAGCATGCGCGGAACTTAGTTTGACGAACAAGCCTACACACGAGGGGACTGTTCGCTGAAACAAGGTTTCAGCGGACAGTTTTTCGGAATTTCCGAAAAACCTTGTTCAGCGGACTGTTCGCTGAAACTGTCCGCTGAAAGCCCACACACGAGCGGACTGTTTGCCGAAACACTGTTCAGCGGACAAAGTTGGGCGAACAGTCCCCGCGTGTGTACGCGGCCTTATTACAGTCACAAATGACACCAATGCAAAAAAAAAAAAAAGCAATTGGTGTCACTGTGACTGGGGGGGGGGGCAGGGGTAATTGGGGGGGTGATCAGGGGGTAAAGGGGGGTGTGAGTGTGCCTGGCATGTTCTACTGTATGTGTGGTGTGTTGGTGCAACTCACCGAACCTCTCTCCTCGGTGCCGGAACGAAAAATACCGACACGGAGGAGAGAATACATCACTTCCTCTCCTGTGTTTACATTACAGGAGAGGAAGTGATGTCACGAAGGATTTCCATTCGTCGAGAGCGATCGTGAGGGGGTGGCCATGAATGAATGGCCGCCCCCTCATCCCGGATCGCTCTCGAAGGAATGCCAACCGCCGCAGGCACCGGGGGGGCCCGATCGGGCCCCCCACCCGCGGGCAGGCAGGGACTTATATATACGCCCATATGCCTGCCCGTGCCATTCTGCCGACGTATATCGTCGTGCGGCGGTCGGCAAGTGGTTAACTGACAATTGCGCGGTTGTGCGACGTGGCTCCCAACCAAAATTGATGTCCTTTTTTTCCCACAAATAGAGCTTTCTTTTGGTGGTATTTGATCACCTCTGTGGTTTTTATTTTTTTTTTATAACAAAAATAGAGCGACAAATTTGAAAAAAACGCATTATTTTTTACTTTATGTTATAATAAATATCCTCCAAAAATATATAAAAAAACATTTTTTTCCCTCACTTTAGGCCGATACGTATTTTTCTACATATTTTTGGTAAAAAAAAAATCGCAATAAGCGATTGATTGGTTTGCGCAAAAGTTATAGCGTTTACAAAATAGGGGATAGTTTTATGGCATTTTTATTAATATTTTTTTTTGTCTAGTAATGGCGGCAATCAGCGATTTTTATTGTGACTGCGACATTATGGCGGACATATCGGACATTTTTGACACATTTTTGGGACCATTGTCATTTATACCGCAATCACTGCTATATAAATGCAGTGATTCCTGTGTAAATGACACTGGCAGTGAAGGGGTTAACCAGTGATCTCTGCTCCAATCACATGGAGCAGAGATCAGCGTCACTAAATGCTAGGCAGAATGGAGAAATGCTGTTTACAACGGCATTTCTTCATTCGGCCGCTCCGTGAGACGATCGCGGGTATGCCCGCGGCGATCGAGTCTGCGGGTCCCGCGACCAGACTCACGGGGGTCCTGACCAGTGCGGGAGCGCGCCGGCGGCGGCGCGCTCCCGATGGCAGGGCGGCAAATTTAAGGGGACGTACAGGTACGCCCATTTGCCTGCCTGTGCCATTCTGCCGACGTACATCGGCGTGCGCTGATCGTGAACTGGGTAAAGATAGAGGAATGTTAAAAAATTTTAAAAAATGGTGTAGGATCCCACCCCAGCCAATACTAGGCCCCTTAATGAGGGCCTGGTAGGCTACATGCTCAGATAAGGGTCTGGTATAGCTTTTGGGGGGAATTTTTCTACATTTTGGCATGGGGTTCCCGTTAAAATCCATACCAGACCCAAAGTGCCTGGTATGGACCGGGGGGGTGAATTATTTTTTTTTTTTTATTGTATTTCTGGCATTCTTTACATTTATCTGTCAGTGGGGAAGCCCGCTGATAGATGATGGCTCATCGGCTGTTAAGGATGCAGGCGGTCGGTTTCCCTGCCCGCTGCTTAACAACCAGCTATTTCTTCACACAGAATTTGGATAGTTTTTTTGACTGATTTGAATTCTAATCGTTTTGAAAAGTTTGCTGCTATCTCCATCACTGACACCAGCACTGAGATAGAACACTGACACCAGCACAGCGATAGAGACTGAGCACTGACACCAGCACCGAGATAGAGAGCACTGACGCCAGCACCGAGATAGAGAGCACTGACACCAGCACCGAGATAGAGAGCACTGACACCAGCACCGTGATAGAGAGCACTGACACCAGCACAGAGATAGAGAGCACTGACACCAGCACAGAGATAGAGAGCACTGACACCAGCACAGAGATAGAGAGCACCGACACCAGCACAGAGATAGAGAGCACCAGCACAGAGATAGAGAGCACCGACACCAGCACCGTGATAGAGAGCACTGACACCAGCACCAAGATAGAGCACTGACACCAGCACCGTGATAGAGAGCACTGACACCAGCACTGTGATAGAGAGCACTGACACCACACCAGCACCGAGATAGAGAGCACTGACATCAGCACCATGATAGAGAGCACTGACACCACACCAGCACCGAGATAGAAAGCAATGACACCAGCACCGTGATAGAGAGTATCTTGTGATGGATCAGAAAATAATTCCTGTGACTCAAGCGGAGGGTATATGGTGGTGGTGGTGTTGCTGGTAGTGTCTTTGGGGGTGCACACAGCAGAGAGTGAAGAGGGTGCAGATCGAGAGGATGAGGAGGGTGCAGAAGAGTAAGGCTGAGTGAGCCACTCAACCAAGTCTGGTGCGTCCTTTGACGTAATCGAACGCACCTTCTGCAATTTTCCACTTTGCCATTTGCCACTGTGACAAAAGTCTCTAGAGGAGTGCAGTATATGTGGAAGAAGGTATATAACACCCCACTTCAATCTGTTGTTTTGGGGGGGCACTGGTCTATCACACCAGTTATAATACTTTTTTCTAATTGCATTTGTCACTCTTTGTAGTATCGCTGCAGAACCACTCAGCAGTCACAATGCTGCACAGTGGAAATGCACTATACTATGTTTTCTATATTTGAAAGAATGTATATTATAAGTCTATTACAACCCTATATACTGTATACCTATACCAGTCCTTAAAGAGGAAGTAAACCCTGATGAGTTTACTTCCTCTTTCATTCCCTGCAAAGGTAAAGCATAATGGACTACTATGCATTGCATAGTAGTCCATTATGTGTCACTTACCTGACACAGGAGCCAGCGAAGTCACCGCTGTCCCCTGTAGTCCGCCGCATCCCTCTTCTCGGTGGGTCTCGCCGCTCCGCCGCTGTCATTGGGCGAAGCCACGATGACGTCACTCCCGCGCATGCGCACGGATCTGCCCACTCGCGGCATATCGCCGTTGACCGCGGCGCGCTCAGTGTGCCTGCGCGCCGCTGTCTACGGCACATGCGCCGTAGACAGCAGTGCCTGTCTTTCGCAAATATCTCCTAAATCGTGTAGGTTTAGGAGATATTTCTTGGACCTACAGGTAAGCCTTAATCTAGGCTTACCTCTAGGTCAAAGTGTGTTGTAAGGGTTTACAACCACTTTAAAAGAACGTTTGTGGACCTAATAGTAGCTAGCTAGTAGCTAGTGAATTGCAGACTGTCTCTGCTCCAAACACCAAACTGTCCCTACACTGAGAAAAGACAGCTGCAGAATTGGTCAGCACTGCAGTGCACTATAATATGCTTTCTATATTTCAAAGAAAGTATATTATAAGTGTATTACAACCCTATATACTGTACACCTATACCAGTCTTTAATAGGACTTTTGTGGACCTAAGAGTAATAGCTAGTTATTAGACTGGCTGTCCCTGCTCCACACAGCGTCCTTTCCCTACACTGACAAAAGACAGAAAGTAAAATGGCCGCCAGATCAGGTCTATTAAAAAGGTAGGGGGTATGTCCATGTGAAATATCTCAATTGGCTGTCCTGTACCCCATGATGGATGTGTCATGGGTCAAAGTTCCTCACAATATAAACGAATATGTCCACCGCGAACAGCGCCAGAATTCCGCCGGCTTGGCGATTCGCGAACGAGCAAAGTTCGCCGTGAACCGACTGCCGGGCGAACCGCAAGGCCATCTCTAATTCACTACCGAACCTTTACTCATGTTCATCCAACCCACATTAAACCAAACCCAGGTATGTTTGATTTAATCACTAATCAGCAGCATTTTGATACAAACAGGACTGCTGTTCGAAACCATGGGGCCCCATACTGACAACTTGACACAGTGCCCCATATTCACAACCTGACACATGGCCCCATGTTCACAACCTGACACAGGGCCCCATACTGACAACCTGATACAGGGCCCCATACAGCCAATACTTCAGTTATAAAATAACACAGTAAGTGATCAGTATTAGTCACTCATTGTGTTCATTCAGGAATGGAAGGTGCTGCTTAATATGAAATTTACTGGACCCTCTCTCCATCTTGAAGGATCCCATTGTGGACAGGGGGGCACAGGGGGGCCTGCATAGCAAGAGGATGTGTATAGTGCACAGGAAGAGTGATCAGCATCATGGGGAGGCAATTACTGGAACCAATCCCCTGTATGGCTCTCTCTGCATCAGCTGAAAGCCAATGGGAGGGTGAGGAAAATAATCCAGCTTTCAGCTGCTGTAGAGAGCCATACAGGTGATTGGCTCTGGTAATTGCCCTCCCCAACAGCGCTGATCACCCTCTATGCCCACATCCAATTCACCCTGCTGCCTGGGGCCCCTGCTGGTCTGTGCCCCCCATACAGGAGGAGCGGTGGTACTCCCTTATCAACGTCCTTGGATACAAATAAGGAAAGAGAAAAGCTGAAAACAGTATCTTCTTTGAGAAAAAATATGGGAACTACTTCATAGTGCTTTAGCAAAGTGAATGTCATCCACTTAGGATCTCATTTAACCTCTGACTTTGTAATCTGAAATCTAATGACAGATATAGTATGAGTTACTACAATATATATATTCCGTTTTTTCTTTAGAAGTGTTTATCATAATCATTTAATAACCATTTTGTATTGTAGGTCCTCTTATCCTGCAGACTCCAATCTTTGTGTATCGGGGAAGAAATATAAATATAAAGTGTCACAGCCGTCCTGAATATTCTGTACGCAGGACAACATTCTACAGGGATATTTATCTCATATATGGACCATTCAGTGATCGCTCTATCATCTTTCTTGATGGAAACTACGACCGGTCTGGAACATATGGTTGTGTGAAAGAATTATCCCGAGATGAATATGTAACGCACACAGATGAAGTGTCCCTACATGTCAGAGGTAACTCATTGTGTGTCTATGGTGTTGTTTGTAACCAATAAAGAATAACCATGGCTCCGGTCATCTGTTCCCATACCGGTGTGAGTTGGACCTCCTTCCCCACAAAGATCACAGCTTCTACAGGTTAGTTGTGTTGTAGATGACAACCAGGACCACGGAGAGATAAGAATTTGGCTATCCTGCGGCAAATCATCCCATCGTATGTAGCCATGAGCAGCTACATGAACTGTTATGTAATGAAGTGAGGAGAGGGGCTGTGGAGCTGGGCCAACACAGACAGCCATTAAACACTCCTAGAAGAGTAGACGGCTGTGATGTGCAAGGAGGGAAGAGGCTGTGCTAGGGAATTTAACTTTCTGGAGAAAGTTCAAAGGCATATTGCAAATATATAACAAATTGTTTATGGAAAGGAAAAACCCTGAGCATTTTTTTTTTTTTTACTTTTTTTTTTACATTTTTTACAGTTTTATATTCAAGGAGAAATGTTCCTTATGATGGTGCTGGCTGTGCTAGTTGAAATCTTCAGTCCTCTGCCCTCCCCCATACCCCTGCAGTGAAATTATTTCAATGCTGTGGGGGTTAATACAGCAGCTGAAGTGCCAAATATGCCCCCCATCCCATCTTTCTGCCCCTCCATCATTCATTGAAGCTGTACTATAGCTTCCATTGATGAAAAGCACTCTATGAATAGAGGAGGAGAACTTTTAATTCATCCGCCCATCCTCCCAAAGAGATCAGATCTCAACAAAGACAGTCGGCACCAGCACAAGGGACACTTATCAAATGTAATTAACATTCCTTGTTCTGATTTTAAAAAAAGTTGATGACAGGGTCTCTTTTATATCAGGGAATAAAAAACACGTCAAATTCTAGAACAAAGTGAGATGTATCATCAGGGCTTTATTTAGGTTTAAAGAACTCCCCCTTTCAGAGTCACCCCCTGTCCTGGTCCCCTACCCACCTTAAAGCACCATACCTTGGTTCCAACTCCTACCTACCTCCCACTACCACCCCTTTTAGAGAATACAAGTAGCATTAGTGCTAAGTAATTTGTATGGAATTTGTCGATGATAACAAGAAAAGCAGTAAAAAAAAAAAAAAAAGATCCCCTGCAGCTGGCAACAATACACCCCCATCAACAACAAATCCCCTAAGCAACAATGGACCTCTTCCAACAACATACCTCCCCAGCAACAATAGACCCCCGGCAGCAACAACAAATCTGCTCCCAGCCAGCATCAATAGATCCTCCAGCAGCCAGCAACAATAGACCCCCGGCAGCAACAACAAATCTGCTCCCAGCCAGCATCAATAGATCCTCCAGCAGCCAGCAACAATAGACCCCTCTCTCAACAGTAGATCCCTCCTAGCAACAACTGACCCCCCCCCCAGCAACATAACACCCACCATCGACAACAATAGACCCTTCTCTCAACAGTAGATCCCTCCTAGTAACAACTGACCCCCCCCAGCCACATAAGACCCACCATCAACAACAATAGATCCCCCAGAGGCCAGTATCAATAGACCCTGAAGCACACCCCAGCACCCCTTGCCATTAGATACCTTTAGTGCTGGAGGTGCCGAAACTGTGTTCCCTCACATTTGAATAAAAAGCCCTGGTGTATCATACGTACTGCTTTCAAAACATTCCTGCTTTATTGAGGGAGAGCCCAGAGACTCATCCAAACAGAAGGCTGTGCAATGCCTCAAACCCTAATAAAAGTCCAGTTTATATGGATTCAGATCAGAGTCAGAAGGTGAAGTGGACTCTCTTTCACTCCTTTTTTCTTTAAAATAGATTGATCTGCCTTTTATGAAATCGCAGATACCAACATCTTTTTTTGGAGGGGAAAACTGAAAATTGTATCAAATACTTACAGTAATTTTCCTTTCCTGACGCCAAACCATGGCAGAATACTAGTGATAGGCTCCCTCAGGACCAGCGAATAGCATAAATGAAAGGCCCCATCCCTTTCTTTGTAATTAGCTACATACCAAAACGTACAAGGGTGGGTCCATATGCTGCCATGGTTTGGGGTCAGGAAAGGAAAATTACAGTAAGTGTTTGATACAATTTTCCATTTTCCTGATGCCACCGTGGCAGCATACTAGTGATAAATAACTAACTATCTCACTGGGTTGGTTCTACTTGTTGAATCAATTTTTAATTAGCATGGGACAGAAGACAGAACAGTCCTTCCTCCACAGGCCCCTAATGGCAAGACCCCCAAATCTAACCAGTAATGCTTGAAAGGGTATCCTAGGGCAATCATGATACTTCCCTGCAGATGGATTCCATGGATGCCTTTGAATGGGCAGTCCATGAGACTGAAACCACTCTGGGAGAGTATGTATCCACTGCTGAAGGAGGTTCACAACCCCTTGCCCTATATGTACGACCAAAGCTACTAAGTCCAGGAGGTAGCCTCTTTTCCCTGACGAATTCCATTTGGAAAGATGAAAGGCTTATTACATGATCTGAAAAGGGCAATTTTGGATCGGGACTTCAAGTTCTGTAAACATCCAATTTGTGTGATCCTCCTGAGTTATCCTCTGGGAAGTTAGGCAATGCCCAGATGACTGTAAGATAGAGGGCTGTCGCTACCCTTGACACAAGATGATCTACCGGACACAAGTCTACTCCTGGAAAGAAAACAATATCTCTTTCTGAAGCTCTCTGAGCTTAAATCTCAGACATCCTTCTGCTTGAAAATCTTGCGATAGATACTGCCTAGTAGGTAATGTCACAAACTGAACACTGTTCTGTTGGAGCAAATGCTCAAACTTATTTGAAATCCAGCAACACTGATAGATTCCACTGGGAAAGATCCTCTTTTGTGGTGGTCGAAACCTCCTGACTGTCTTCAAAATTTGTGCAAACGAAAGGATTTCCAGAACATTTAAGCCTTGTTATTGCCAACCTATTCGACACTTGCAATCTCAAGGAATATCTAATGCCTAATTTGGTCTACAAGAAGTCCAGAACAGCTGTCGCCGGAGGTGCAGTAGTATCAATATCTTGCCCTGCTGAGAAATAGCACAAACTTGTTCCAGATTTTGGCATAGATGTTGTTAGTAAAGTGCCTTCTCACACTCCACAATTAGAGATCATCCTGGAGCAGGCTAGGTTCTCATGCTTTCCCTATCAGTCTCCTGTTTGCAGCCACGGCCTGTGTATGTGTAAAGGGGAATTGGCTTCTGTCTCATGAGATGAATGGCCACAAAAACTCAATGCCCTCATTGTCCCAATGGAGGAATGGATATGACTACCATGTTCACTCTCAACGGCCTCAAGAGGAATCTCATTACGAGAAATGTTGTTGGAAAATATACAGGCTAGTTTGCAGATCCATGGAGAAAATCAAGGCATTTGTCCCCTCTGCCTTGGTGTGCGGAACTGATTCAGACATCTTCCCAAGTTTGAAATTGCTGTGAGAAGCAATGTAGTCTGTCTGTATTTTTCCCCACCTGTGGACCAGCTCATAGAAGACCTACAGTGTAGGGGCCACTTGTGCTCTGGAAAGTTTGCATGATGGTCAGTCTGTCTGTGTGTTCAAGTACCCTAGGAGATAAACTACTTTCCTGACCCCGACAGCATGGGGTTGACCTCTCCTAATAGCATATTGCCACAAGTTCCTCCTTGGTGATGAATATAGGCAACTGCTGCCATGTTGTTCAACTGCAGAGAAACTGATCTTCCCTTGATTATGTGTAGTAAGGCGAACGGTGCTAAAGAAGCTGCTTGGATTTCTAGGGTATTTAAGACTACCCCGCTTGGCTGGGATTCTCCCATTGGACTGAACCAACGGTTTCTTGCAGTGTGCGTTCCAGGCTATCTTTGCCGAGATGAATAGTAATTGTGATCTAGTCTAATGAATGGTTCTAATGGGGCGACTTCATCAAATTCTCCCTCTTCAGCAACCACCATATACTCCTACTCATACTGAGTGACAGTTAATAACTGTGCCAGACTCTGTTTCCTCTATTGTACTAAGAATCCCAGCTTAAACTGTCAGAGCGCCCAAGGGATTATTGGTATGATGACATTGTGCTCCAAAGATTGAGGCACTGAGAAATGGTCAAACACATGGAGATTACTGTCTTCAGCATTCCTTCTTTGACTGCCACCGTTTTCTCTGGTGGAAGCCGAACAGAGGAGTTGGCAGAGTACCTCCCGGCATACTAACTGTTAAGTTAGAGAGAGTTAATAAACCAGCCATATCCCCACAGGGTGTTTATGAGTATCCCTTGGTGCGTCAGCAATTGTTTCAGACCTCTGGATAGAAGAATAATGTTGTCCAGGTAGTGGCGCATCTGGAGAACTTGTTTTCTGAGTATAGCTAACACTGCACTGAGAACCCTTGTGAACAGCCTCGGAGACCTGCATAGGCCAAAAGGCAGACTGTTAAACTGGAAATGTGTCTAGCCGATCGCAAGCTTACCAGTTATGAAAGAAAGAAATATTTTGGGATGTTTAGATCATCGTGAAGATCCAAAAATAGCATTTTGCCATCTGGCTGCGCTGGTTTAATGGACTCCATTTTGAAGATCTCTAAGGGGATAAAAAAGTTTAACCTCTTCAGATCTACAACTGGACACTAGCCACCATCCCTTGCAGACTACATACAGGAAATGAAGACTATATATTCTTTTTGTGAATGGAATCAGGATGAAACCCCCCTAGGTCTAATATGTATTATAGCAGCCCATCTGCCTAGAAGAATGGAACCAGCTGAGAGGAGGAACATTCCTTATCCCTTTGCTTCCCATCTACTGTAGGCAGGGATTAAAGCAATGCTATCCAATCTCTAATGAGGATAAAACCTGTATAGACAAATAAAGGAGATTTTCTCTCAGGACTTTGCCATTCTGAAGAAAGGGTGAATATGACTTTACCCATAGAATTGGCCTGCTTGACTGTCTGGATACATAGTTCAATAAAGGGAAAACTGAAGCCAAGCAGTTCCGGGCCTTCCTCTGATGAAGAGGAGCTACTACTGTCTGCAGACTGTCACCTTGCCAGAGTAGCAGAACTAAGTGGGTTAACGGAACTTGTTGGGGTGCCAGGATGCTCTTCTAGTGACAGGCAACTAGGAGGGGTCTACCTGGCCGAGATAATTGAAATAAGTACAGCATAATATCTCACTCCACTCTCTTCAATAACAATGATATTTGAGCGTTACCTGTCAACAGCAAGCTCCTCCAGGCAGTCTTTACTCACCAGCCTATTGGGAATAGGTAGTGCGCCACAGGCACTGCAGGACTTTTGCTGGGATGGTAGTGCTGCTCTAGGAAGAAGCTATAAGACATCCTTGGAACTTTTCCCTTTAATGGGAGTGACCTCTAGGGCTCCTCCAAAGAACGTCTGCCTTCCGTGGCTCTTGAACTTAGAGAGCATGAGTATGCGGGGCTGAAAAAATTCAAAGCAATCCGCAAAGGAAGGCACTCTTTTCCTGAAACTTACCACATGATGGTCTCCCATCTTTGAATTTGAGGGTCTTTTGTATAAATGGTGACTGTATCATGGTTTGGGGACAAATAGGATAGTTAGCTGGAAAAAACAAGGATAGCTGAAAATTAAACTAGCATCATAGAGTGAAAGGTTTAGAGATGACATCCGCCTGCCCATAGGCATCAATGGATGGTTCGCTCGGATCCGCCTAAAAAAACGGACAGGCGGATCCGAGCGGGTTTGTCTTATGAAAGGGGCCTAAGCCCTTGTACACATGGTTGGAGAATCCATCGGAATGTGTCCTATCGGACCGTGTTGTCGGATAATCCGACTGTGTGTGGTATGCATCGTACTGATTCAGTCGGAATATCCGTCGGACCCAATTTTCCAACTTGTTGGAAATATTTTCTGACCAACTGGGCCGGTCGGACATACTCCGATCATGTGTAGATAATTTTGATCGGACCAAGTGCCACGCATGCTCAGATCAAATTCCTACATCAAAGCTATTGGCTACTAGCCTGAACGTAGTCCCATTGTAATGAAATTACGTCATCACGTTCTGAATGATCAGATTTTTCGACAACTTAGTCAGACGGTGTGTATGCAACAGTTTCGGACAAGATCCGACTGGCAAAATCCGACGGACAAGATCCGACGGATTTGGTTGTCGAAATCTCCGACCGTGTGTACAGGGGCTTAGAGAGATCTGATATAGATCTATTTCCTGCATAGTCACCAGGTGAAACATAATTCACAACATGGTCTTTCTATGCTCATAAGTCTTTTGTTATACACATAATTCTCTTTTTCTGTTTCTAAACATTACAAAGCGTCACTTCCTGACTTCTGTATACTGGATGTAAATTTCAGTATCTGCAAATCTGTAATCTGTCTACATACTATCTGTAAATGTCAGTATCTGTTCTTATTCTGTATCTATGGACACTTCACAGTAGCTCTTCTCTTCTCTCTATAAGCTCGTTATCATGTACAGTGGAACCTCGGATTGCGAGTAATGCGGTTAACAAGCGTTTTGCAATACGAGCAATTATTTTTTTTAAATCCTGACTCGGTTTGGGAGTGTCTCGCAAAATGAGCAGGATTCAAAGCTCTGCAGTTTGCAGTACCACATTTGGCCAGAGGTGCAGGGGCACCTGTGACACTCAGAGCCATTCGGAAATACTCTGAAACACTTGGAAATACTCAGTTCCCAAGTGTTTGCAAGCCTTTCAGAGGGTTCCGAGTGTTTCTGTGCCTTTCTGAGCGGTCTCCGAGAATTTCCGAGTCTCTCCGAGGCCCCCCACCTCTGGCCACATGCGGTATTGCATGCAATAGAAGTCAACGTGGAACAAATTATCTTTGTTTCCATTGATTTCTATGGAGAAACTCGCTTTGATATGCGAGTGCTTTGGATTACAAGCATTCTCCTGGAACGGATTATGCTTGTAATCCAAGGTTCCACTGTATCTTAAACAACTACAGTAACTACACCAGGTTATTTTTTTTACTGGCATACAACTTATACAACCTTGTACAATGTTTCTAGCTTCTCCAAAAAAACAAAAATGACCAATATTTATTAGGAGAATTTGTTCACATGACTCCGATATGTCCTTCAAGTCTATGTCCACTCAGGCTGAGGACAGAACTGCAGTTTGCTTACTGGGTGGAATCTTAAGAGTTTCAATCCAATCATTATGGAGTCCATTCCATTGAGCTGGTGGATTCTGGGAATTATTCCTGTGAAATAAGTACTTAAAACTTTTATTCTTTCAGATGTAAAGTGAACTAATGTCAGGAAAATGCTATCAGGTAATCTGTACGTTTGTGCAGGGCTTACCCCATTGGGAGCAGCTCGTTCCTCCTGTGGTCACTATTTGTTACTCACTCAGAAACAGACAGACATCTCGGTAGCCACAAATTAAAATTGAGGTCCACCCTAAAATAAGAAATGACATTAACTTTCTCCAAAAAAGATATAAAAAAAATGAAAAAAAACTTTTTTTTTTACTTACCAGAAATGCCTGTTGCTAGGCAGTCTTCCTAATCTGTCTCTTCCTATTCCACGGCGCTGTTCCTTTACTTCCTCCTCTTCGGCGAGCTGCCCCATTGTCTTCTGGGACATGTGTGTGTCTCAGAAAACAACAGGGCCATTTACAAACCTCCATGCGACTCGCGCATGTGCAGTAGGAAATGGGCAGTGAGGATAGATGGATCGACATCACGGGCTCGCTGGACAGGTAAGTGCCCTTATTAAAAGTCAGCAGCTACAGTGTTTGTAGTTGCTGACTTTAAAAAAAAAATAAAAGTCCGGACCTCCGCTTTAAGCCCCAGTCTTTCTTTTTACCATCTAATGCTGAACCCATTCTGTGCACAAGTGAACCTGATTTTACACTCTCCAGCTTTAGTAAGTAAACCCCACAGTGTTTCCTCACTGGCCTCTGTCCCTCTATAAGCAGCCATTGGGCAAATAGACTTTCTTATAATGTCCAGACAGCAGCTTATACCCTGTTCCTCTGCAACACTCTCCGGTAAGAAGGTCCTCTCTTCAGCCCACTTCCCATCAGGTATCCACCCCTGCTCTGTTTTAGTTTCCAGGGCCCTCAGCACATGGTTAATGCTGAGGCCAGGCCCAAGCAGCAGTTCTTCACATAGGCCTCCTCCCAGGGAGAAGTCCCAGGGGAGAGATAGTTCTGTAAAAATGCTCCCAAACAGGGCTGGACTGGGACAAAAATTTGGCCCTGGACTTCATCCAGACCAGCCCACTTTAATTTTCCCCAAGCCTTACCACTAAGTCAGCTGCTCAGTCTTTGGTGGGGTCAGATAAAAATTCATAACCACATGGGAAACCTTCCAACACTGCTTGCTGGATCCTCCTCCCAGCTATAGGTGGAAGCAATCAAGCCACCAGACGTAGGGAAGACTGATAATGTAAATAAAAGCTGGTTATTGCCCAGTCACAAAACGTTAAATTTAGCTAGGGACACTTCTGCATAGGGCAGGGTCCCTACATACAGTATGTCTTGTAGTTTATATGCTTTCTATTTCAGTTAAGGTTCTTAAATATAATGATTTTCTCAATTCTAGACCTGTTCTCAAAGCCAAATATTACCACCATGCTATATCCAAAGACAGAAGGTGACAACATGACCCTGATATGTGACACAAGTCTCAGTCCAATGAGACAGGGGACAGAACTGCAGTTTGCTTTCTACAGAGATGGACTAGAGGTTCATAAATTTAGTTCATCTCATCAATATGAAGTCCAGTCTGCTCAGCCAAAGGATTCTGGGAATTATTCCTGTGAAGTAAGAACTCCGACCAACAGTGTCATCAAAAGAAGTGAAGAGTTATATATCCAGATAGAAGGTAAGCATCAAGATTAAACTGTATTGAAGAGTTGTATACCTTTTGTTTCAAATCTTTCTTTATTATTTCTTTATAATTATAAAACATACAAAACATCCATCAACATACCTAACATCCATCAAGTATTACATATTTCTCAAAACCCAAAAAAAATAAAATAAATTTTTATATATATATATATATATATATATATATATATATATATATATATATATATATATACACATACATACACACACACACACACACACACACATATACATATACAAATCAGCCCTCATCCCTCCCACCTACCCCATCGCTCCTCACTTCCTCACTTACAAATATTCCTTAAGGTTCCCTGAGGTGCAAAACTCCTCCCACTTTTTCCAATGCTTTGAAATCGGATTCTCCACATATGCTTCTTCTCTTATTTGCTTCTCCATATAGTGTGTTTCACTCATTTCACATTTCCACTCTATTATTAATGGAGCATTTTCCTTTTTCCATTTTCGCGCTATTACAACTTTTGCAGCTGTAGTCATACAGTGCAAAAACTCTCTTTCTGTGTTAATGATTTAGGTGTGAGAGAGAATAGTACTATCATTATATCTATGTTTATCCTAGTACCTGTCACTCGCTGATACATTTCTGTTATCTTACCCCAAAAATCTCTTAACTTGTAACAGCTATACCATATGTGTTCTAAAGTACCCTTTTCTAATTTGCAGCTCCAACAGGTTTCAGGGTTCCTTTTATTTATTCTATTCATTACTACTGGGCTTCTATACCATCTTATTGCAACTTTATAGTTTTTTTCTTGGTCCTTGATTGCTACCGATAGCTTATGTATTCTTCCATATATCCCTTCCCATTCCTTCTCTGTCAACACATTCCCTATTTCCTCCTCCCATTTTTTCACTGCTGCTATTTTTTTAATATCACCATAGGGGAGTAATAGATTGTATATCTTAGAAAGTTTTCTATTCGCTTTATCCTTATTTAATACTATTTGCTTGAATACAGTTAATTGTCTATTAATACTTATCATTAATGGATCTATATATGCTTTCAACTGAGAGTATTGCAGCCATTATTATATTCATGTCCCATTTCCTGAAACGTTGGCATTCTCCCATCTATCAGGATTTGTATTATTCGCTCATGCTCCTCCATATTCCATTTAAGAAATGTTTTGCTTTTTAGTGCTGGTCTAAATTCGGGGTTGGCAAATAATGGGGTCATAGGGCCACTCATTGAGGAGAGATTTCCTTTTTTTATTATATCATCCCAAATTTTTAATGTTGTTTTTACAAAAATGGGTAACTCCTTTTCTTCTGGTCTTAAATTAGATGTTATCCATGGTTGATGTTTTATTCTAGCCCCTATTATATCTTCTTCTAACTTTACCCATTGTTTATTTTTTGCATTATGCTGCCAATCTATAATTCTCATTATTGACGCTGCTTGGAGGTATTTGGAGAAGTCAGGCATTGCCAGTCCTCCATTTTTTATTGTTCTTATTAATACTTCTCTTCCTATTCTAGGAACCTTATGCGACCATATAAAACTTTCTGCAGCTTCTCTTAAATCCTTCATAATCTTTCCTGATGGTATAATAGGGACAGTTTGAAAAATATATAGCATAATTGGTAGTATCACCATCTTTAGAATATTTATTATCCCTAACCAGGAATAAGTTATTTTATCATATTTTCCTAAAAGTTTTTTTACCTTATAAATTGCTTTATTATAGTTCATGTCCTGTAGAAGTTTTAAGTCACTTGGAATATATATTCCAAGATACTTAATCGCGTCTTGTTTCCATTTAAATGGGAAATAATTTAGTATTATCTTTTGCATTCCTTCTTCCAATGAGATGTTCATTACTTCAGATTTATCATAATTAACTTTAAAGTTGCTCAATTGCCCAAATCTTTCCAGTTCTTTTATTACATTTGGTATTGTAATTATAGGGTTAGTTATATATAATAAAAGATCATCTGCATATGCAGCCGTCTTATATTCTTTACCTTTAACCTCTATCCCTTTGATATCCGTATTTCCCCTTATAGCTTCCATAAGGCCGCGTACACACGGGCGGACTGTTCGCCCAACTTTGTACGCTGAACAGTGTTTCAGCGGACAGTCCGCTCGTGTGTGGGCTTTCAGCGGACAGTTTCAGCGGACAGTTTGACGGACAAAGTCTTTCGGAAATTCCGAAAAACTGTCCGTTGAAACTTGGTTTGAGCGAACAGTCCGCCCGTGTGTAGGCTACTTTCGAAATGGGCAAACTGTTCCCGCTCGGAGGAAAGTCTGCTCATTTCGAGCGCGTGTGAAGGTAGGCGGGGCCCGCGACGGAGACGTCGCGGGCTCCGCCGCCTGGAATGGACTTAAAGGGGAACCCCAACGCCGAAAAAAATCGGCGTGGGGGTCCCCCCCAAGTCCACACCAGACCCTTGTCCGAGCACGCTACCCGGCCGGCCAGGAAAGGGGGGCGAGCGAGCGCGCCCCCCCTCCTGAGCCGTACCAGGCCGCGTGCCCTCAACATGGGGGGTGCCTTGGGGAAGGGGGGGCCGCGCGGCCCCCCCACCCCAAAGCACCTTGTCCCCATGTTGATGAGGACAAGGGCCTCTTCCCGACAACCCTGGCCGTTGGTTGTCGGGGTCTGCGGGCAGGGGGCTTATCGGAATCCGGGAGCCCCCTTTAAGAAGGGGGCCCCCGGATACCGGCCCCCCACCCTATGTGAATGAGTATGGGGTACAATGTACCCCTACCCATTCACCTGTAAAATAAAAGTACCCAAAAAAAAAACACAACACACGAGAAAAAATATTTTATTGCACAGCTCCGGGGGTCTTCCGTCTTCGGGGGTCTTCTCGCCGGACTCCTCCGCTATCTTCGTGTAGCTCTTTTACTAGCGGAGGAGTCCGGCTTTCTTCCTCCCCGCCGCCGGCCTCTTCTCCCGACTTCGGGGGTCTTGTCCCCCTCTTCGGTTCTTCTGCCGGGCCACCGCGCCTTCTTGTAGCTCTTTTGCAGGCGGTGGCCCGGTCTTCTGTCGCCGCCGCCTTCCGTTCTTCTGCCGGGCCACCACGCCTTCTTATAGCTCTTTTGCAGGCGGTGGCCCGGTCTTCTGTCGCCGCTGTCGCCGTCGCCGCCTTCCGTTCTTCTTGTTCTTCTTGTTCTTCTTCTTCTTCTCCAGGAGATGTTGACACGACGCTCTCTCCGGCCGGAATGCCAGAGCCGCCCTGCGCTGCCACTTATATAGTGCCAATGGGGCGGTGTCACATGGTATATGTCACATGGGTTGGTCACATGGGTTGATGTCACATGGGGACTATGACATCGTAAGGGGGCGGGGTCACCATGTGACATCAACCCATGTGACCAACCCATGTGACATATACCATGTGACACCGCCCCATTGGCACTATATAAGTGGCAGCGCAGGGCGGCTCTGGCATTCCGGCCGGAGAGAGCGTCGTGTCAACATCTCCTGGAGAAGAAGAAGAAGAACAAGAAGAAGAAGAAGAACGGAAGGCGGCGACGGCGACAGCGGCGACAGAAGACCGGGCCACCGCCTGCAAAAGAGCTATAAGAAGGCGCGGTGGCCCGGCAGAAGAACCGAAGAGGGGGACAAGACCCCCGAAGTCGGGAGAAGAGGCCGGCGGCGGGGAGGAAGAAAGCCGGACTCCTCCGCTAGTAAAAGAGCTACACGAAGATAGCGGAGGAGTCCGGCGAGAAGACCCCCGAAGACGGAAGACCCCCGGAGCTGTGCAATAAAATATTTTTTCTCGTGTGTTGTGTTTTTTTTTTGGGTACTTTTATTTTACAGGTGAATGGGTAGGGGTACATTGTACCCCATACTCATTCACATAGGGTGGGGGGCCGGTATCCGGGGGCCCCCTTCTTAAAGGGGGCTTCCGGATTCCGATAAGCCCCCCGCCCGCAGACCCCGACAACCAACGGCCAGGGTTGTCGGGAAGAGGCCCTTGTCCTCATCAACATGGGGACAAGGTGCTTTGGGGTGGGGGGGCCGCGCGGCCCCCCCTTCCCCAAGGCACCCCCCATGTTGAGGGCACGCGGCCTGGTACGGCTCAGGAGGGGGGGCGCGCTCGCTCGCCCCCCTTTCCTGGCCGGCCGGGTAGCGTGCTCGGACAAGGGTCTGTTGTGGACTTTGGGGGGACCCCCACGCCGATTTTTTTCGGCGTTGGGGTTCCCCTTTAAGTCCATTCCAGGCACCGGAGCCCGCGACGTCTCCTTCGCGGGCCCCGCCTACCTTCACACGCGCTCGAAATGGGCGGACTTGCCTCCGCCTTACGTGGGCGAGTCCGTTCATTTCAAAAGTTGAGCGAACTGTTTGGCAAACAGTTCGCTGAAACAGTCCGCTCGTGTGTGGGCAAGTCCGCTCATGCAAATTTTGAGCGGACTGTTGCGGCAACTGTTTGACGAACAAAGTTTCAGTGAGCAGTCCCCGCGTGTGTACGCGGCCTAAGATGTTCCATTATCATAACGTACAGAAGTGGGGATAGGGGACACCCCATTTGATATCTTTATATAATCTGACAACATCCCATTTGTCCTAACTTTTGCTCTTGAATTTTTATATAATGCAGTGATCCTATCTAGCATTTTAGGTCCCATTCCTATTTGCCTCAATACTTCCTCCAAGAATTGCCATCCCACCCTATCAAAAGCCTTCTCGGCATCTATAGCCAGAAGGCAGGCAGGGATGGCATTTCTCTGAGCGTATTCCATCAGTGTACATGTCTTGATAATGTTATCCCTTGTTTCTCTACCCTTCATAAAACCCGTTTGGTCCAAATTTATATGATCTGATATAATCTCTGTTATTCGTCTCGCTATTATCTTAGAGTATATTCTTATATCTATGTTTGTCAAAGATATAGGTCTATAGTTTTTACAAATTGATTGATCCTTTTCAGGCTTTAATATTAATACGATATGGGCCTCTGTGCTCTGTACTGCAAATGGCTGTATTTGAGAGATAGAGTTATATGTTTTCTTAAGAATAGGCGTGATTAAACTCTTAAATGTCTTATAGAATCTAGCGGTATACCCATCCGGGCCTGGACTCTTTCCCAGTGCAAGTTCTGCGATTGCATGCTCTATTTCTTCTATTGAGATTTCACGCTCCAGATACTCAATTTTTTCTATTGAGAACATGGGTACCGCTGTTTCCCGTATATAGTTTCGTATCGCCTCACCCTTATTCCCTTTCTCCTTATATTCCTGATTTTCTTTTATATTATATAACTTGGAGTAGTCAGTATGAAAAGTTTCAGATATTTCCACTGGGTCATATGTCATTTCCCCATTTGGTTTTACAATTTTTTCTATGTAACTTAAGGGTTGCTGCTTTTTTAATGTTCGGGCCAACACTTTCCCTGATTTATTTCCGAACTTATACCACTGTGTTCTATTTTTGTCTCTTATCTGTAGGGACTCTTCATCAAGCATTGATTGCATTTCCATTTGTTTTTCCTTTAATCTTATTCTATCAAATGGTTTCATACTCTTCTTGTGTATCTCCTCTAATTCTCTAATCTCGGTTTCCACTTGAGATTGTTTCAATATTTTTTCTTTTTTTCTTCTTGCTCCATGCTTGATGAATATTCCCCTCAATACACATTTTAATGTTTCCCATTGAATTGGGAATGATGTTTCATCTCCTTCATGAGTTATTAAAAATTATTTTACAGTTTGTTGTATCTCTACCTCAAATTTATTATCTTTGATTAGATTATCATTCAATCTCCATATCCCACTCCTTTTCTTTGTCGCAATTACTGCAAACTCTAGATATATTGGGGCGTGATCTGACCATAGAAATCCCCCTATCTCTGATATTGGCTTCATTATTAAACCTTCCCTATTTACAAAAAAATAATCTAATCTGTGGTATGAGTTGTGAATATTTGAATAGTATGTATAATTTTTCTCCATTTGATGTTGGGCCCTCCATATATCAGTTAGCTGGTATTTTCTCAAGACATTTTTAAATTCCTTTATTTTAATGTTATTCTTTTTTTTTTGCATATTAATATTTGTAGTGTCCCTTTTTATATCCATCAGGAAGTTAAAGTCGCCTCCCACAATTACTATTCCCTCAGCTTTCTCCATTGCGTCTGATAGGGCTTTTATTCCAGTCTCTATTTGCCCATAATTTGGAAGGTACAAATTTATTATTGTAAATATTTTTCCATACAGCTTAAGTTTTATTATTAATAACCTCCCATCCTTACCTTCATATTTTTGTATTATTTGGACTGGTATATCCCTATGAAACGCAATCGATACACCTTTTGATTTAGAGTAAGGAAATGTATCATGTATCCACACACTATAATTTCTATTATTTATTTTAGGTATGTGATCTGATCTAAAATGTGTTTCTTGAAATAGCACTATATCAATTTTCTGTTTATTCATAAGATTCAATATTTGATTTATTTTAGAGGGGGAGTTTAGACCTCTTACATTAAAGGAGCAAAACCTTACATTTCCCATAAAGAAAAAAAACAATAAATAAAAAATAATATAATAATAAGAACACGCAAACACTTACTATACTAACACAAATATCACTTAATACCTTCCAATCTACTTCCTTATCCTACCCAATCCATTACCACTCATTCACCCTAAAATTTACACCCACATATACTCCAATCCACCCCTTTGACACCTCTTATCCCCTAATCATTGACTATACTAGTCTATCTTACCCTAGGTAAGGTCCCCATTGAGGGGGTATCTGATACTGCTGATCTAACTTTACTACCATTCGGCCGTTACATGCTATATTTCCATTCCTATTCGAATTATTCTCCTTTTCTATGTACATCTATTTGCCTTATTATTTATTTATACATCTTCCATCTTACCATCAAGCTTTGAGCTATTTTTTCCCCTTCCAACTATAATGAGGAGACCACAGGAAAATAAACCAGGGGAGAGAGAGGGATATGGTGGAGAGTAGTGAAGAGGGGGAGAGAAAAAAAAAAAAGGGGGGGGGGCACACCCATTACTAAGTGTTTAATTAAGGTTAGATATACCACTACATATCTAACATATCCAAACTATATATTAACCTCCCATATCAATAGTGTTTTATTAACCCAAAATTAACATAACCAACCCCAATGTGTATATTTAATAATCTTGTTAACAAATTCATTATTACTATTAAGGCCTGTGACATGCCAAATATAATACATCCATACAATTTAGTGACTTTTTCTTGCCTTTTCAACTTACTTCCTTTTACCCATTACCATTATACCACCCTACATCCCCTCCCTCCCAACACCTATCCTCACCACCCCTTCCACCCTTTACCCACCTATATCCAACCCCCCCCCCCCAATCCACTCCCCCTCCCCTCCACCTCAGCCCCCATTTCCCTCCTATCTCCTTCTAATAAAATCCTTAGGCCAGTCTAGTATTTTCACTTCTGGAAGCTGCAATTTCTTCTGAAAGTCCTCTAAATCAGCCATTTCTCTAAATATTACAGTCTGTCCTTCATGCTGAACCTGTAGCTGAAAGGGAAATTTCCATCTATATTGCTTATTTTTAATCCTTAACTGCTCCAATAATGGTTTCAGAGCCCTTCTTTTATCCAATGTTAATTTAGAGAAGTCCTGAAAAAAAAGCAAATTTGATCCTTCATACTGTATGATTATTTTTCCGTACTGCCGCCATGATCTTCTCCTTAGTTTGAGGATAGTGAAGTTTACATATCACATCTCTAGGCATATTGACATCCCCTTTCCTTTGTGCCATAGCCCGGTGCACTCTATCAATTAATATTTCTGCTTTTGATAAGTCCTGCAATATATTACTAAAGATCTTTTGAATGACTTCCAGGAGCATTTCTGAAGTCACGTTTTCCTTTAAGCCTCTTATTCTTATATTATTCCTTCTACTTCTGTTTTCTTGCTTACTGCTTGCTTTAAATCCCTTTCTTGCTCTTGCATTTTTTCCTTCACCTGCTTTAGCTCCTTCTCCAAACTTTCCATTCTTATATTCATACCTTCTATTTTACCATGCGTTTCCAACGCAATTGTTTTTATCTCTTGGATTTCTGTTTTATACGCTTTCTCCATCCTCTGATCCATATCTACCCTTGTGGGTAAGGAGGTTATATAAGCTTTAATATCCCATTCTTCCTTCTCCTTCTCCTTTTTGTCATCTATTTCCATTTCCAGGATATCTATGGGGGAACTGTTTCTAGGATGATCTACCATTTCTTCTCCTGATATACCAGATACTAAAGATGATTCCACAGAGTTTATTACCTCCTGAGATAACTGTGATGAATGTGTTATATGTGATGTTTGCATCGATATTTGAGGCTGTAATTGTTGGAAAAATTCCTTAATATGAGTGGTTTGTGTGGCTTGAGCCTCTGTATTGCTTTTACCTTTGGGCCGCGTACACACGGGCGGACTGTTCGCCCAACTTAGTCCGCTGAACAGTGTTTCAGCGGACAATCCGCCCGTGTGTGGGCTTCAGCGGACTGTTTCAGCGGACAGTTTGACGAACAAAGTCTTACGGAATTTCCGTAAGACAGCCCGTTCAAACTTGGTTTTGTCCGTCCAAACTTGGTTTCAGCGGACAGTCCGCTCGTGTGTAGGCAAGTTGGACGGACTAAGTATGGCGCATTCTCAGAAAGGATTTACACGGCCGAAGGTTGCATTGCAGTGTATAGGACGTCGTTTTTCTAGTCCCGTCGTACGTGCTGTAGACGTCATCGCGCACGCTTTCAGCGGACTGTCTGCTCATCATGTGTGGTCAAGTCCGTTCATGCAAATTTTGAGCGGACTGTTTGTCGGATTGTTTGACGAACTTAGTTGGGCAGACAATCCGCCCGTGTGTACGCGGCCTTGCTGTCCTTTTTATTCCCTCCAGAGCAAAGTGGTTTATTACCCTTTTTAGGTGCCATTATTTATACATATATATTTTCCTTTCTTTTTTCCTTTCTTCTCCTCCTCCCCTTTACTCTATTCCCATTTATCACTGTTTATGCTCCAAATCAAAGCCTCTCATATAACCTCTCATATACTATTCAAAAGCATCTACTTAAGATGGCAAAAAAAAAAAAAAACACACACCATAGAAAAGATGCGATTAAGTTGCCAGTAATCGCAGATATAAAGGTTGCTTACAGATTATTGGTAGCGATTTTCTAGCTTCATGGGGATATGCAAAAAATGCCAGAAAAATGCAATTAAGTTGCCAGTAATCGCAGATATAAAGGTTGCTTACAGATTATTGGTAGCGATTTTCAAGCTTCATGGAGATATGCAAAAAATGCCAGAAAAATGCAATTAAGTTGCCAGTATTCGCAGATATAAAAGTTGCTTACAGATTATTGGTAGCGATTTTCAAGCTTCATGGGGGATATGCAAAAAATGCCAGAAAAATGCAATTAATTTGCCAGTAATCGCAGATATAAAGGTTGCTTACAGATTATTGGTAGCGATTTTCAAGCTTCATGGAGATATGCAAAAAATTCCAGAAAAATGCAATTAAGTTGCCAGTAATCGCAGATATAAAAGTTGCTTACAGATTATTGGTAGCGATTTTCAAGCTTCATGGGGATATGCAAAAAATGCCAGAAAAATGCAATTAATTTGCCAGTAATCGCAGATATAAAGGTTGCTTACAGATTATTGGTAGCGATTTTCAAGCTTCATGGGGGATATGCAAAAAATGCCAGAGAAATGCAATTAAGTTGCCAGTAATCGCAGATATAAAGGTTGCTTACATATTATTGGTAGCGATTTTCAAGCTTCATGGGGATATGCAAAAAATGCCAGAAAAATGCAATTAAGTTGCCAATAATCGCAGATATAAAGGTTGCTTACAGATTATTGGTAGCGATTTTCAATCTTCATGGGGATATGAAAAAAATGCCAGAGAAATGCAATTAAGTTGCCAGTAATCGCAGATATAAAGGTTGCTTACATATTATTGGTAGCGATTTTCAAGCTTCATGGGGATATGCAAAAAATGCCAGAAAAATGCAATTAAGTTGCCAATAATCGCAGATATAAAGGTTGCTTACAGATTATTGGTAGCGATTTTCAATCTTCAAGGGGATATGAAAAAAATGCCAGAAAAATGCAGTCACTCAGCCCCCCCTGAGCCTTCAGTGATATCACTTTATGCAAAATTGCATCACAGTTTGTGCTCCAACTCGAAACCTCCCATATACTATTCAGCAGCGACCAGCGATAGCAGATGAAAAATAGAGTGCAGTTTAGTCCCCAATATTCACAAATATATAGGCTGCTCACAAGCTGTTAACTGTGATTTTTAGGCTTCAAAGAGAAAAGCGCCCCCCCTGAGCTTTCAGCGGTATCGCCTTGTTCAAGATTGCTTCTCCTTTTACTTTTTTACTTTATTTCCTTACTAACCTTGAACAGTGTCCATAGAGTGGTGGTCAGCATCATATTTTGCTTGTTCAGCTTTACTTTCTCCTGTCACCTTTCACCATCCTTTCACCATCCAGCTCCGTTCTTTTTCGTACCCCCCCGGAGGTTCACGAGCTCTCCCGAGGTTCCCCGAAATCTTTCCGGGATCTCCCGATCTCTGCCGTCCTCTGCCCGACTCCTCTGTGACACTTCCGAGGCTTCCGAAGGGAGGATCACATCTGTCGGCTCCGTCTCTCAAGCCTTAGACACGGACCGGCGCTCGGATCCACTCCCTCCCCCAGCCTCTCTCAGCTTAGATCTGGCGGCGCAGGGACCAGCACTCCACGGGGTCCTCCAATCCACCGGACGTACGGCTCCAAAGAACGGCGTTCCACAGTCTCTCCTCCTCCTCACAGTGATCACTCCAGGCACTCCATCCATTTAGCCACAGGTGAGGGGATGAAAGGGATATCCCTTATGCATCTCGGAAATTTGCTGTGTTAGCAATCCCTGAGTGAGTCCTTCCAGGGAGATTTCATACGCAGCTCAGAGTCTCCATAACGTAGCTTAACTTCTGTGCAGATATTAATATATAGGCTCCATAATCTCTTTATGCCACAGCACAGGCACCAGCAGCAGCATCAGCTTCCTACACCAGCGTGTCAGCATGCCGACCTCATGGAGCTCACCTAGTCAGCAGCTCCTCCCCCCTCCATCAGGTGTCTCATCACACACACACACACACCAGTTGTATACCTTTTGAAGGCCCTCAGATGTGTGAAGGACTGGACAGTGCCAGTGGTGGACTTTTGAAGGCCCTCAGATGTGTGAAGGACTGGACAGTGCCAGGGGTGGACTGACAACTCATGGGGCCCCCGGGCAATAGGAGATTATGGGTAGCAAACAATTAGTGTATAAAGTACCTCTGCGCCAACCACCTTGACAAGGGGAATAGAGGGATGCTGCAAACACTGAGGGGAGCTTCACCTACTCCCTGAGCAATATCGATTAAGTGGTTTTAGTGTTGCGCAAATGGGGGAATACAAGAAAGGAGGGGAGATGGAGGGGGGGGGGGGGGAAGGGGGGAGAAAGAGAGGGAAGGAGAAAAGAAAAAGGGGAAGGGGAAGGAAGGGCAGGGAGGGGGAAGGGAAACAGATGAGTATGCAGGTAAAGGATAAAAGGGTAAAGGTCAAAAAGTGCTAGTGTAAAATTATATGTATCTGGGTGTGCAGATACATATACGAGAGACCTGGCTGTTTGGGACTCTCCCTCCTGGTTAGCTGAGACACAGCAGCGGGAGCCTCATACTATCATAATGAAATCATAATTTCATTCTGTTTAATATTAGGTCAGTTGTTGGATTTTGGAAACTTGTCATCTGAAAATATAAATATAGTTAGAAAAGTTTACATTAGGCGAGTGTCCTCTGGAACAGCATGAAACGTTTCAAAACCCCTTTCAGCACATTTGTCAAACCCTTTGACTGATTGTGTTATATCTGTACACGTCGTCTTTAGGGACCCAACAAAAATGACTGCATATGCAGCTTAGTATCTCCCCCCCCCCCCTTTTGAAACTATGAAGGGATGTTAAAGTGGTTCTAAAGTCATAATTTTTACCCTAATACATTCCCCACATTAAAGTGATTGTAAGGGTAAAAGGTTGTTTATCTTAATGCATTCTCTTAATGCATTCACCTTTCATAAGCTGCTCCCCTCAGAAACACTTACTTGAGCCCGATCTTGATCCAACACTGTGCCCATCTGCAGCAACCCTTTTCCCCTCTCTCTTTTCACAGGAGACTCTGCAGCAGGGGGAACCATTGAGCTATTGTCTTCTGCTGCTGTCAGTTAAATCCTGTGAGGAGGGAGCAGCAGGGGGGCGAGGTTAAGCCATCCTCTGTGTGTCTATGGACATACACAGCCCTGGTTTTTGGAGCAAGCCTGCATGAGTGCCCCCACAGCAAGTTTATTGGTATGGGGGCACTCCGAAAAGAGAAGGAGCCAAGATCGCTGGTGGGGTACTCCAGAAGAGAAGGCTCAGGGCTGCTCTGTGCAAAACCATTGTACAGAACGGGTAAGTATAATATTTGTAATATTTAAAAAAAGAAGCTTTATAACCACTTTAAGGTAAAAGTTTCCCACTACTTGTTTCCATCTCTCCCCAAAAAAAGTCTTCTCTCAATCCGGCGCTATCCCATCTGCAGCACCACTTTCTTTCTGCTCTCACATTATATACTGAGAGAAAGGGGAGCCATTGGCTCAGTCTTTCCTGTCAGTCAGATCCTATGAGGAGGGAGCTGAGGTTGCATGACACACACAACACGGCTGGGGAGCACGCTCACGCAGGTGCTTTCAGACCATATGGCTTGCTATGGGGGCACTCGGAGAAGAGGAGAGAACAGTGCCTGCGAGGGACTGCTAAAGTAGAGGTAAGGTACCACTCTGTGCAATATTGTTGCACAGAGAAGGTAAGTATAAATTGCTTTTTTATTTTTTTTTAAATATAACCTTTTACAACCACTTTAAGAACTTAAGTCATTCATGAGAGTCACTGACTTTATTATCAGCTTGGACTACTTAGCAAACAAATTACGCACTAAACCAAAGATCAAGCACACTTTGCAAAGTATGATCACTTGTAATCCCATTAATTATGCAGTTTCTATTTTGTTTTTTAGTACATTTTCTGTAAATAAATTCTTCTGATTTTCTTTTCAGTAAAATAACATTTTAAACTGTCAAGCTAAATCTCTAAATGCTCTAAATCAGAAATTAAAGAATCCTTGTCACCTTGAAGAAAGCTGGTATATTTCAAACTCTGTTACATTCTTGGATGTGTGTGGCAGCAAGTCCACATAGGTTGGACTTGATGGACTTGTGTCTTTTTTCAACCTCACCTACTATGTAACTTTGTAACATTCTGATGTACCATTTCCTTAGCATTCATAATTGCTATAGCAGATGCTTTGAGCAGTGTGTATCTACTGTAGCAGTGGGACCCCGTGCTACTGAGAAGATTGCTGGTTTGTGCCAGATTTTTGCAGAATCAGGCACGCTGATTGCACAGCTGTGTGCTGGGCTATTAGTTGTGACCCGACTATGGCTTAGTGCTCCACACAACAGACAGGCGGTCTTCGCAGGGGAGTCAGGTGGACTCCCAAACTCTCCAGGAGTTAGAGAGGCTTCATGGGGCAGCTAGAGCACCCATGTCTGCAGGAGGCAGACTTAAGGCCCATACACACGCTTTGATTTTCGGATGTCAATTGTGTTAAGATGACCGATTGTCCGCAAATCTTACCGTTAGTACCGTGCTTTCGACAGCTGATTTCACCTTTTCGTCAGACAAAAGCTGGATGTGCAGACTATAACATTTTTGTCGGATGTGAACTCAACATCTGATTTTCATTTCAGTAGTATGGTTTTCGTACAAAAAAATCGTAAGAGCAACACTACGCATGCTCAGAAACGAAAGAGTACATACAAAACTATTCAACATGTTACGTCACTTCTGACGTTGTATTCTGTCAAATGAAAATTCTCATATTGTTAGTAACCTCTTCACTTTCAACATGAGACCAGCATGCCACAAAAATTGGACGTTCTGTCATCCGAAAATCAAAGCGTGTGTACGAAGCTTTAGTCTGTTACAAAGCAGCAAGGTGCTGCTCGTGAGTAAGCTATGAGAGAGCTTGACTCAAAGCCCTTGTACACACGGTCGGAGATTCTGATGGAATGTTTCCTATCGGACCGTTTTGTCGGATATTCCGACTGTGTGTGGTCTGCATCGGACTGTTTCCGTCGTAATATCCGACGGACCAACTTTTCCAACTTGCCGGTAAACTTTTCTGACAAAATGCTCCGATCGGACATACTCCGATCATGTGTAGCCTACTCCGACGGACAAAGTGCCACGCATGCTCAGATCAAATTCCTAGACCAAAGCTATTGGCTACTAGCCTGAACGTAGTCCCGCCGTAACTAAATAACGTAACCACGTTCTGAACAATCAGATTTTCCGACAACTGAGTCCGACCGTGTGTATGCAACATCACTTCCGGACCTCTTCCGGAATTAATCCGTCGGAATTAATCCAACAGATTTGGTTGCCAGAATCTCCGACCGTGTGTACGGGGGCTAAGGAAGTCTTTTGGTCTGAGGAGCAGGCCTAAGGCCTCCACTTGAGGCCTGAAGCAGCCATGTAGCAAGAGAGTAAGCCAGGAGGCTGGAGAATTTGGATTGTGCAAGTTACAGTAATGGTGGAACCCACTGCGTGGGCTGCTGATGGCTTTCGTGAACTTTTCTGTTCTTTTAAATAAAAGTGGGCTACCATGCTCTTAAAAATACAGTTTTGGACTGGCACACTCATTGGAAATGCACCCACTGCTTGAGTCTGATCACCCCAATCTTACACTACATTAAAACATGTGGTGGCTACTATTTGTGTGTTTAAAGGTTGAACTGTGGCATTGACCCATCCCAATGATATCCACTCTCAAACTACTGGCTCTTAGATGTTGTCCCATGTAAAATCTCTATGAAGGATGAGGGTACAGCCATACCATTGCTTTGTAAATTATAACCATAGTTTATAATCATAGTTTATTAGCTTGAAAATTCAAAATCAATGACAATGGGCAAAGTGCAATGACCTGTAAAAGTTAACCGGATGTCACGTTATGTTTTTAATTGTGTTTCTGATTTCCGAGTTTATTGCTGATTGGTTGCTGTGAGATTTGTATTTTCCCTATGATTTGTGCTCTTTCCATTTCCTTTTAAAATACATCTAGGAATTGTCCAGTGGCCTGTGATCACTGAGTTTTGCTTTCTCTGAAATATAGGGACAAGTTCTGATAATGTTACATTGATCATCATTCTCGCCATCGTCCTCATCACCATCATAGTGATCATAGTGATCATCATTGTTGTTATTATGTCCAGACGCAAACCATCACCAACGTCTACAAAAGCAACAATGGACCCTCCAGATGCAGGTACAGTACCTGACCATTCCTGACTGTAAAATGTATTGGCAACAAAGACCAACAAACCCGTACAATACACCATACAACTGCCTGAACGTCTTATTCTATGTAGAGTGCCCCATTCAAGCCTGGGCCAAGGGGTAGGCAGAAGAGATGTCCGCCTTTAGCACTTCAGTAGGAGGGAGGTACAAAAATGGCAACCAATGCTGCTGAAGTAGATCACAGCACATGGGAAGGGGAGCACTTTGGTCTCTTTGCCTTGTCTACTAGAGGACCTTGTCCCAGCACTGACCCCATGATCTCCAGATAATGATATGTTGTGGCATGTAACCAGTTTCCTCTTCACTCACTGCCTTCAATCTTTCATGGTCAAACCTTGTAGACACAAGTAACATCTCTGTCTTACCCCAGTCCCCCACATTCACTGTTCTTCATGGTCTCAGTCTGTACACTGTGCTATACGTTCCTTATTTTACACTGTTTCCGTCGTAATATCCGACGGACCAACTTTTCCAACTTGCCGGTAAACTTTTCTGACAAAATGCTCCGATCGGACATACTCCGATCATGTGTAGCCTACTCCGACGGACAAAGTGCCACGCATGCTCAGATCAAATTCCTAGACCAAAGCTATTGGCTACTAGCCTGAACGTAGTCCCGCCGTAACTAAATAACGTAACCACGTTCTGAACAATCAGATTTTCCGACAACTGAGTCCGACCGTGTGTATGCAACATCACTTCCGGACCTCTTCCGGAATTAATCCGTCGGAATTAATCCAACAGATTTGGTTGCCAGAATCTCCGACCGTGTGTACGGGGGCTAAGGAAGTCTTTTGGTCTGAGGAGCAGGCCTAAGGCCTCCACTTGAGGCCTGAAGCAGCCATGTAGCAAGAGAGTAAGCCAGGAGGCTGGAGAATTTGGATTGTGCAAGTTACAGTAATGGTGGAACCCACTGCGTGGGCTGCTGATGGCTTTCGTGAACTTTTCTGTTCTTTTAAATAAAAGTGGGCTACCATGCTCTTAAAAATACAGTTTTGGACTGGCACACTCATTGGAAATGCACCCACTGCTTGAGTCTGATCACCCCAATCTTACACTACATTAAAACATGTGGTGGCTACTATTTGTGTGTTTAAAGGTTGAACTGTGGCATTGACCCATCCCAATGATATCCACTCTCAAACTACTGGCTCTTAGATGTTGTCCCATGTAAAATCTCTATGAAGGATGAGGGTACAGCCATACCATTGCTTTGTAAATTATAACCATAGTTTATTAGCTTGAAAATTCAAAATCAATGACAATGGGCAAAGTGCAATGACCTGTAAAAGTTAACCGGATGTCACGTTATGTTTTTAATTGTGTTTCTGATTTCCGAGTTTATTGCTGATTGGTTGCTGTGAGATTTGTATTTTCCCTATGATTTGTGCTCTTTCCATTTCCTTTTAAAATACATCTAGGAATTGTCCAGTGGCCTGTGATCACTGAGTTTTGCTTTCTCTGAAATATAGGGACAAGTTCTGATAATGTTACATTGATCATCATTCTCGCCATCGTCCTCATCACCATCATAGTGATCATAGTGATCATCATTGTTGTTATTATGTCCAGACGCAAACCATCACCAACGTCTACAAAAGCAACAATGGACCCTCCAGATGCAGGTACAGTACCTGACCATTCCTGACTGTAAAATGTATTGGCAACAAAGACCAACAAACCCGTACAATACACCATACAACTGCCTGAACGTCTTATTCTATGTAGAGTGCCCCATTCAAGCCTGGGCCAAGGGGTAGGCAGAAGAGATGTCCGCCTTTAGCACTTCAGTAGGAGGGAGGTACAAAAATGGCAACCAATGCTGCTGAAGTAGATCACAGCACATGGGAAGGGGAGCACTTTGGTCTCTTTGCCTTGTCTACTAGAGGACCTTGTCCCAGCACTGACCCCATGATCTCCAGATAATGATATGTTGTGGCATGTAACCAGTTTCCTCTTCACTCACTGCCTTCAATCTTTCATGGTCAAACCTTGTAGACACAAGTAACATCTCTGTCTTACCCCAGTCCCCCACATTCACTGTTCTTCATGGTCTCAGTCTGTACACTGTGCTATACGTTCCTTATTTTACACTATCTCTTGCACATTTGTATGCTGTTTTTTTTCTTTTTTTAAACCCATGGTGTGTGAAACACACTGAAAAATCTCACCCGGTGCCAAAAAATGTGCACACACATAGGTGACACAAAAACGTGCAACGGGTGTACACAAGCCCTCTAAAATCAGAGGGCCTTGCCCTGAATCCCCCAGGGCGTTAGGCTCCTGATGGGGACAAGGGTACTTACACTTTGGTCCATCTGGCTGAAACCAGGCGGACCCCTTTCTCTGGAGGGTGTCGGCCAAAACAGACCCAGACAAGTACTAGGTGGGGCTACCCTGAAGGGAGACCCCATGAGAGAGGGCAAACTAAGCCAGGAGACCATGTCCACCCCCTTCCAAGACTTTCAGGGCAGGCCTGAGGACCTACATCCTACCAGTCACACAGTGCAACAAACCGTGTGCAAACACAAAAATACAAGAAGAGACACACAAAGAAATAAATAAAATAAAGTGGGGGATGAAGGAAGTGGAGAGGAGAGTGAAAAGTGGGCATTGTGTAATACAAAGGCCAGGCCCTCCGCCCAGGAATAAAAAATTCCTCTGGTCCAGGAGGCAGGTGCTAAAAAAGCGTGTATATGGTGCAGTGACCGTGGTGCCATAAATCAAAGGGACCCTCACTCACAGTGATTATACGGCACCCCTGGACTGCCACTTCAGGGGCACATACACCATAGGCTTTCAGTTCCCAATCCGACCCCCCGACTGAATCAGTGCAGCCCTCTGTCACTGCCAGATACAGAGCCCTTCAATTTTTTCTCAGGGAGAGCTGCCCTCAGCAATAACAGCCTCCACCAGTACTAACCCTTCCAGGCCGCCATCATCATTTGCAAGGCGACGCCAGCTCCTCCACCGGACGCTGACAGGAACGGCACCCACACCAACAACATCCAGAAGGCCAGAAAAAGACCCGTCCTAAGGCCAGACCCGATGCAGCACCCATCCGCACCCTTCCGGACTGTTCAGACTCGACCCCGCTGACTTCTCAAAGGGCACCCAGACACCCTTCACTACCGAAACCGCCCTTCCAGGTGCAATGACACCATTGTATTTGCATCTGCCCTCCCCACACTTGGGAGTAGCATAGCGCCTCCTCTGGCAACTGATAAGAACAGATACTACACTTGATCTTAGCCAAAAGGCCGAGAAGCGTGTATGATGTGCTGTACTTCCCCTAGTCCACACTTTACGAGTGTATATTCTGTGCTGTACTTCCCCTAGTCCACACTTTACAAGTATAGGAATGGTGTTAGGGAGAGGGTGTATGGGGTTGCCAACATCCTAATTAAACATGGAAGAATGTGCATAAAATACAGATATGATAACCCCCTTGGACTTTTCAGACAGAGCGTATAGTGTAGGTACATTTGTCTCCAGGACTATGTGTGCCCTTTTTCCAATGCTTTGTATTCAATAAAAGTGGAGTCACTGCCTTTCAAAGAAATTTACCTACACTATACTCTCTGCCTGAAAACTCCAAGGGGGTTATCATTTCTACATTTGACGCATATTCTTCCACACTTTCCAAGAAAGTATGCTGTGCTGTAAATTTTCTTATTCCACACCTTCTATATACAGTGCCTTAAAAAAAAGTATTCACACCCCTTGAAATTTTCCACATGTTGTCATGTTACAACCAAAAACATAAATGTATTTAATTGGGATTTTATGTGATAAACCAACACAAAGTGGCTCATAATTGTGAAGTGGAAGGTAAAGAAGATAAATGGTTTGCAAAATGTTTTACAAATAAATATGTGAAAAGTGTGGGGTGCATTTGTATTCAGCCCCCTTTACTCTGATACCCCTAACTAAAATCTAGTGGAACCAAGTGCCTTTAAAAGTTACCTAATTAGTAAATAGAGTCTACCTGTGTATAATTTAATCTCAGTATAAATACAGCTGTTCTGTGAAGCCCTTGGGGGTTTGTTAGAGAAACCTAGTGAACAAACATCATCATGAAGGCCAAGGAACACACCAGACAGGTCAGGGATAATTTTGTGGAGAAGTTTACAGCAGGGTTAGGTTATAAAAAAAATATCCCAAGCTTTGAACATCTCACGGAGCTCTGTTCAATCCAAAAATGGAAAGAGTATGGGCACAACTGCAAACCTACAAAGACATGGCCGCCACCTAAACTGACTGGCCGGGTAAGGAGAGCCTTCAGAGAAGAGCCAAGAGGCCCATGTTAACTCTGGAGGAGCTTCAGAGATCCACAGCTCAGGGAGGAGAATCTGTCCACAGGACAACTATTAGTCGTGCTCTCCATAAATCTGGCTTTTATAGAAGAGTGACAAGAAGAAAGCCATTTTTGAAAGAAAGCCATAATGCCATAAGCCATAATGTCTTGTTTGCAGTTTGTGTTTGTGAGAAGCCATGTGGGGGACACAGCAAACATGTGGAAGAAGGTGGTCTGGTCAGATGAGGCCAAAATTGAACTTTTTGGCCTAAAAGCAATGCACTATGTATGGTGGAAGACTAACACTGCACATCACCCTGAACACACCATCCCCACCGTGAAACATGGTGGTGGCAGCATCATGTTGTGGGGATGCTTTTCTGCAGCAAGGACAGGGAAGCTGGTCAGAGTTGATGGGAAGATGGATGGAGCCAAATACAGGGCAATCTTAGAAGAAAACCTGTTATGCCGCGTACACATGGTCGGAATTTCCAACAGAAAAAACCAACGGAAACTGACTGGAAACTGACTGCATGGTGTGAACTAAAGCCATTGGAATACATGGAAAACACTGTGCATGCATTTTTAGTTCAGGAAAAAAGCACATGGAACTGCATGGAACTGCATCTGGTGTGAACTGGCCCTAAGAAATGACTAGGTAGGACTGACAACACTGCTTGGGATTTCAGTGCAGAAGAATTTCTGTGTTGTCAGTTCATGCGGGAAGTTAAAAGCTCACTGGCAGATTACCAGGTTTCTTTCTGTGCTTCAAGTGCAGAACTTACAACTAGACATGTGTGGTTTGTTTCATTGCAAATCGAAATTCAGACACATTTTTCTTTATTACAATAGTAACAAATTTAATGGAAATACAGTGCCTTGCAAAAGTATTCATCCCCCTTAGCTTTTTACCTATTTTGTTACATTACAGCCTTTAGTTCAATGTTTTTTTTGTTTTGTTTTTTATCTGAATTATATGTGGTGGATCAGAAAAAAATAGTCTAAGTTGGTGAAGTAAAATTAGAAAAATATATACATAAAACTATTTTTCAGAAAGTCTTTACCCTCAAAAAGCTCTGGTGCAACCAATTACCTTCAGAAGTCACATAATTAGTGAAATGATGTCCACCTGTGTGCAATCTAAGGGTCACATGATCTGTCATTACATATACACACCTTTTTGAAAGGCCCCAGAGGCTGCAACACCTAAGCGAGAGGCACCACTAACCAAACACTGCCATGAAGACCAAGGAACTCTCCAAACAAGTAAGGGACAATGTTGTTGAGAAGTACAAGTCAGGGTTAGGTCATAAAAAAATATCCAAATCTTTGATGATCCCTAGGAGCACCATCACATCTATCATAACCAAATGGAAAGAACATGGCACAACAGCAAACCTGCCAAGAGACGGCCGCACACCAAAACTCAGGGACCGGGCAAGGAGGGCATTAATCAGAGAGGAGCACAGAGACCTAAGGTAACCCTGGAGGAGCTGCAGAGTTCCATAGCAGAGACTGGAGTATCTGTACATAGGACGACAATAAGCCGTACGCTCCATAGAGTTGGGCTTTATGGCGGAGTGGCCAGAAAAAAAGCCATTTATGCAAAAAACAAAATGGAACCTTTTGAGTTTGCGAAAGGGCACGTGGGAGACTCTCAAAATGTATGGAGGAAGGTGCTCTGGTCTGATGAGACTAAAATTTAACATTTTGGCCATCAAAGAAAACGCTATGTCTGGTGCAAACCCAACACATCACATCACCCAAAGAACACCATCCCCACTGTGAAACATGATAGTTTGGACTGGGAGACTGGTCAGAGTTGAGGGAAAGATGGATGGTGCTAAATACAGGGATATTCTTGAGCAAAACCTGTACCATTCTGTGTGTGATTTGAGGCTAGGACGGAGGTTCACCTTCCAGCAGGACAATGACCCCAAACACACTGCTAAAGCAACACTTGAGTGGTTTAAGGGGAAACATGTAAATGTGTTGGAATGGCCTAGTCAAAGCCCAGACCTCAATCCAATAGAAAATCTGTGGTCAGACTTAAAGATTGCTGTTCACAAGCGCAAACCATCCACCTTGAAGGAGCTGGAGCAGTTTTGCAAGGAGGAATGGAAAAAAATCCCAGTGGTGAGATGTGGCAAGACTCATAGAGACTTATCCAAAGCAACTTGGAGCTGTGATAGCCGCAAAAGATGTCTCTACAAATTATTGCTTTTATGGGGGGGTGAATAGTTATGCACATTGACTTTTTCTGTTATTTTGTCCTATTTGTTGTTTGCTTTACAGTTAAAAAAAAAAAATCTTCAAAGTTGTGGGCGTGTTCTGTAAGTTATATGATGCAAATCCTCAAACAATCCATATTAATTCCAGGTTGTGAGGCAACAAAACATGAAAAATGCCAAGGGAGTGAATACTTTTGCAAGGCACTGTAGCAATACAAAAATTTGGATGAAATTTGAATTGGTTTTTGAATCGAATTCTAATCTTTTTCAAATCAAATTCGATTTTGAACTTCCAAAGAGAATAAAATAATATGGAACAGAAAAGAATAGAATAGAATAAAGAAGAATAGAATAGAAAATAAAAGAATAGAATAGAATATAGTAGAGCGCTCACGGCTAGTGGGGCAGCAGCGTCATGACGTAGGACGCGGGTTCCGGGGGAGGAAGCAGTGAGAAGCCGGCCGGAGCGAGAGGACGGCGTGCTGTGCGAGGGACAGCTGGAGTAGTGAGAGGCTCCAGCTGGAGGAAACATCCATCCCGGTGTCATCTTAGACGCCACCGCTCCGGAGACCGGCCCCCCCTCCCTCGCTGGAAGCCACACGGGAAACAGGCTAAATGAAGATGCAAACCAGGCTCCCTGTGTCCCAGCTGTCTTTTTTCTCTCCCCCCCTCGCCGCTCGGGACGCCGCTAGCATATAGCGGTGAGAAGGGCTCTTAACCACCGTAACCCTAAAACGAAGGAGAGGACTGAAAACAGATGGCAACGTGGATCAGATAAGCAATGATGATTTTGGGATTGTGTAGTTTTGATCTTGCAGTTGCGCTGAAGGTTTTTTAAAAAAAAAAAGTGCTTGAACGGTCATTGCTAGAGTTGCTGGGTCAGGGGAGTGAATGAGCATTCCAAAAATAGCGGTGCGATTATGCAAAACCTAAATGCTGATCTGTGGAAAGTTGCAATGGTAATGACATCTCACTTGAGGCTTTAACTGAAAACCTAGCCTGGTTGGGCAACACAGTGGGGGACTATACTAAATATTTGGTGTGCAAACTCTTCTCAGACCCCAAAAGAATAAGGCACGGCGGCTGTGGGGGATATCTAATTTAATGTTTTTTTTGGTCTGTTTGTTTTTTTTTCTCTCTCTCTCTTTTTCCTCAATATCTGATGATCTGATACGAGGTGGACATAAGGTGGTAAAAACGGGCTTGGGGACTCCGCTGGTGTGTGTCTCCCTCTGTGCTCTCTTCTGGTCCTATCGGCCCGGACTAAAAAGCAAACTATCCTGTATGTTTATTTAAATAAGTGCGGCAGAGTTCTATATCCTAATTGGGCAGTCTTGAAAGTCCCCCCCTTAAAACCTAGGAGTGTAGGGGAGGGTGGAAGGCTCTATTTAAGGAGGACACAACGTGGTGGGGGTCCCGTCTCACGTATTGTGAGATAATTTAAAAATTTGTAATCCTAGTGCAATAAAATGAATAAATCCTCCAAACAGAATGGACGAAGAGGGGGCCTTAAAACCCCAAAAAACACAACGGACAGCACAATTAAGCAATATTTGACCCCAGGGGGAAGCCCAAAAGGGGAGGGGGCGGAAGAAATACCCCCGAACACAGGAAAAAAGAAGGGTCAAGATAAAAAACAGGAGAAAAGTAGGGAACACTCAAGGGATGATCTCACAACTGAAAATGAAATGGAGTCGAGTAGAGATGGTGAGCACCAGGGAGTAGACCTGCCTCTAACTCAACAAGTTCTGAGAGAAATGCTATCTAATCTTGAAGTCGCAATTAAATCAGAAATTGCTTTATTGCGAGGAGATTTGGGCCACCTATTAAACAGAGTGGAAGAAGTGGAGTCTAATATGGATAAGCAAGCCCTAGAAATAGAAAGAGTAAAAGATCATATTAAATTAATTAACCAGAATCAGAGGAAAATCTTGTATCAATTAGAGGATCAAGAAAATAGAAATCGCAGACAAAATTTAAGGATACGTGCAGTTCCTGAAAGCAAGCAAGAAGACCTGAGAGAGATTGTTAAAAACATATTTAATCCACTCCTGGGCAGAGGAGAGGATGGATTCCCCAAAATTGAAAGGGTCCATCGTGTAGGTAGATTAAGGAACGGAGGATCAAACAAGCCTCGGGACATTATCGTAAAATTCAGATTCTGTGAAGATAAAGATGAGATATGGTCAAAATTAAAGGGGAGAGAGATTTTAAACTATGCAGGAGCAGATCTACAAGTTTTCCCTGACTTAGCCGCAGAGACTTTGACTAGAAAGCGGCTGTTGAAACCGTTGTTAGAGCTGATGAAAATGCAGAACATTCGTTATAGTTGGGGGTTCCCGGCCTGTCTTATAGGATTCAAGGATGGCAAGACAGCTAGGCTGCGTTTTCCCGATGAGTTGCTAGATTTCTGTGAGAGTTTGGGTATCCAGGCACCGGCTTTGCCAGGCTGGATAGAAGGGGACCCGGGGGTGTCGGGGGGAAGAGGGGGGTGGCTGGGAGGAGGGGAGAGAAGTACGTGAAAGTATGTCTAAGTATCTGTGTGGAGGGGGGGGCCGGTCTGACCACCCCACCCCACCCCCTTGGAAATTCCTTGGGGGGGGGAAGAGGGGGTGGGAAGGCCGAAAACTGTTCTGTACCCTAGAATCTATAGGACTTATCGAGGGTCGGGATTACCGGATCACTCGGTGGGCCAAGGGCCAGATCTAGGCCGGGGGATGGGGGGTGGGGGGATGGAGTGGGAGGAGGTGGGGGGAGGGGTGGGTGGAGGGGAGAGGTGGGGGGGGAGGGAGGGGGGGGGTTAGGGGGTAGGGAAAGGGAGAAACAGGGGGGGGGGAGGGAAGGAAAACCTATGGTAGAGGAGGTAAGAAAGATATTTTTATTAGGTAATCTAGAGTTTTAATAACGCAAGCCATAAACTTTATGTCATATAATGTCAAAGGGTTAAATTCGCCTAGTAAGAGGCATAAGATATTGAAGGAATTGAGGTTTTATAAAGCAGAGGTAATTTTTTTACAGGAAACCCATTTTTCTCATAAGGCTAATATTAAGTTATATTCAAGGGAGTTTCCCGTGTGGTACTACGGCGATGCGATAACAAGTAGAGGAAGGGGAGTAGCTATTGGTTTCTCAAAGAAGATACAGTTTAACTTAGAAGATAGAATGGTGGACCCGGAGGGAAGGTATCTAATTCTGAGAGGGAAATTAAGAGATACGGAATGCACACTGATTAATATTTATGCCCCTAACAGGGATCCTACAAAATACTTAGAGGGCCTCTTGGGGAAACTAAGAGATTTTGGGAAAGGACCAGTAATCTTGATGGGGGACCTGAATTTTTGTGTTGATCCGGGATTGGATAGTACGTCCAGGGCACAGGGGACTAGTAAGGTGCAATTAAAAAGAATAAAACAAAAACTTCATAATTCTCAATTAGTAGACGTTTGGAGAATACAGCATCCAAATGAGAAAGATTTCACGTTCTACTCCCCTGTGCACAGGACGTATTCCCGGATTGACTATATCCTTGTAGACCATAGAATTCTGGAAATGGTGGTAGAGACCTCAATTGGGGTGGTCTCACTCTCCGACCATGCCCCCGTTAAGATGAAGTTGCAACTAAGGGGAGGAGAGCGCAAGCCCTTCACTTGGAGGCTAAATGAAGGTTTGATTCAGGATGCAGAAGGAGAGGAGAAGATTAGCAAAGAATTGGAACAATATTTTTCGATTAATAATACTGGACATATTTCAAGTCAGAATTTATGGGAGGCCCACAAAGCCTACATTAGGGGGATCCTGATATCAATGGGGGCTAGAAGGAAAAAGGAGAGATCGGAAAAAATTAAAACATTGATAGAAGAAATATTTAGAATAGAGCAGCAACATAAAAAATACCCGAACCAGGATAAGGAAATTTTTCAAAAATTAGTAACCAAACGGGAGGAATTAAGAACTTTGATGGAACAGGAAACTCAAAAAACGTTTAATCAATTAGCTAGGGATAGGTACTATGGGGATAACAAACCCACTAAATATTTAGCAAAAAGATTACAGAGGGCTAAATCCAGGAACTATATAGGAAAAATTCAGTCAAGTAAAGGGGATATGGTCTATGGAACAAGCGAGATCGCGGAAATATTTAGGGGGTACTATGAAAAGTTATATGCAGTTGACCAGCCTATAGGACTCAAGGTTGAAGAAAAGGAACTAAAAATAGAGGAATATTTGGAAAGAGCCCGATTGACAAAAATTTCAGGAATAGAAATGGAAATCTTAGAAAAACCCATCTCAGAGGAGGAATTAAATAAGGCTCTGATGGACTCAGCATCTGGTAAAAGTCCAGGACCAGACGGGTTCCCTGTATTCTATTTTAAGAAATTCAGGGGGTTGCTAATCCCCCACTTATGTAACTACCTGAATAATCTAGGGACCGAGTATGAGCTGAGTGAAGAGGCGAGGACTGCTTCTATAACGGTTCTACGGAAGGAAGGGAAAGAAGAGACTGTGTGCTCTAATTTCAGGCCTATTTCGTTATTGAATGCCGATACAAAGCTGTTTGCAAAAATTTTGGCCAGTAGAATGAAGATTTTAATGAAGTCATTAGTCCATCCAGACCAAGTGGGTTTTGTATCCGGAAGGGAGGGGAGGGATAACGGAGTGAGAACATTGCTCCTTATGTCCAGGAGTGAGGGGGGAGGGGCCCCGAGTCTACTCCTGTCGATAGATGCCCAGAAGGCCTTCGACAGGGTAGACTGGGGGTTCATGTTTAGAACCCTGGAGAGGATGGGCGTGGGACCTAAAATGATCCAAAGGATTAAGACCCTTTATTATCACCCAATTTCCAGGATTAAGATCAACGGTACGCTTTCTTTACCTTTTGAGATGAAAAATGGCACAAGGCAGGGGTGTCCTCTCTCACCCCTGCTGTTTGTGCTATCCCTAGAACCTCTTCTTGCCTCGATTCGCAATGATCTACAGATCAAAGGAATCTTAATAGGACAAGAAGAGCATAAATTGGCTGCGTTTGCTGACGATGTGCTATTCTACATTAGGGAGCCAAGTAGTACGATGCCTAAACTAATGGAAGCTCTAGCATATTATGGCCAACTTTCGAATTTTAAAATTAATATTGCCAAATCAGAGGTACTTAATATCAATACGGGCGAACTCGAAAAAAGGGGGCTTCAAAAAAGATTCTGTTTTCCCTGGCGAAAGGCGATAAATTACTTGGGAATAAAACTTACAATCCCATTAGAGAATTTATTTAAATTAAATTTTGTTCCATTACTAGATGAAATTAAAAAAGAATGTAATAGGTTGGTTAATAGACCCCTGACTTGGTTAGGATGTATTACTAGTCTAAAGATGTTTATTGTCCCTAAGATTCTTTATAAAATCCAAATGATCCCCATAGAGATACCGAAGTTTTTTTTTTCGAAGATCAAAACCCTGTTAGGGGGATTCATTTGGAACAAAAAAAAGCCTAGAGTCTCCTTCAATATCCTGAAGCGAAGTAAACTTAAAGGGGGACTTGCGGTACCAGATATACAACAGTATTATAATGCTATCGTACTGTCGAGATTAATAGAGTGGGTAAAAGGTAATAATGAAGAAAAAAGATGGGTTAACATAGAGAATGAGTTGAGTAAAACACAGTTAAATAAAATAGTTTGGAATCCGCCTAAATACAGGACATTGGATATTGGCACTAGTATACTGACACAAAACACACTTAGGGTTTGGGATAGGGTCTATAAGCATTTAAATAAACAATACAATTCGCCACTTTTAGAATTAAAAGAAAATGAATATTTCCCGCCAGGGTTAAAAATAAATAGCGGGAATTGGTTGAAAGAAAAGGCACAGGTGCGGGATATTATAAAAGGGGGAAAGATTTTGACACTACACGAGATGAAACACAAAGGGGACCTTGGTAAAATAGACGAGTGGAGATATCTCCAGCTGGCTCACTTTATCAGGAGCCTACCACAGCCATTAAAAACAGAGGAGGAGTGGTCACCCCTGGAGAAGCTTTGCTTGGCAGAAGACTCCAGGGGAACGATCTCTAAGCTGTATGGGCTCCTGGCTGAGGAAGGGGAGCTGGAGAGTCTACCCTATATGCAGAAATGGGAAATGGATATGGGAACACTGTGTGATAATAACACTAAGAGGAAAATTTTTAAACTTTTACATAAATCTGCAGTTGATAGCAGAACAGTAGAAATGAACTATAAACTTATTTCTAGATGGTACGCTACCCCAGATAAAATACATAAAATAGATCCAAGTAAATCAGGGGACTGTTGGAGAGGATGTGGGGAAGTAGGAACAATGGCCCATCTGTGGTGGAAATGCCCCAAAATAAAGGAATATTGGAAAAGAATATTACATCATATAAGAGAAATTACAAATATCTCAATCCCCGAGGATCCATGGGTGGTCTTATTTCATGGTACGAGGGAGGAAACGAAAAAATATCAGAATTCTTTGGTACCACATCTTTTAAATGCAGCCAAGAGACTGATACCAAAGAATTGGCAAAATGAGGAAAGCCCAGCAACATGGGAATGGATCGATACTGTGGAAGAGACTTACCGGATGACCAGGCGAAGGGAAAGCCAGGAGGATAGGGGACAGACAGGAGTAGAGCTATGGCATGAGTGGAAAAAATTCAAAAAATCATGGAGCTACGCGGAACATGTTAGATTCTGAGAAGGTTGGAACTTCTACGCATAGGTGGTGGGAGAGGGTGGGTGGGGGGAGAGGGGGGGGTGGGATGTAAGGGAGTGAAGAAGGGGAGAAACGGTAGGGTTGAATTATATAATGTTTTCCCCTTGTTTGCTTTGTTCTGTTGGTATACCTTTCCCTCCAGATAACAGTAGCTTTCCCCTTTTTTTTTGTATGTGAGGGAGGGAGGGGGGAAAAAAAAAAAAAAAAAAAAAAAAAAAAAAAGTGGAAATCTATGTTTGGGATTTCAATTAGAAAATAAAGGCTACAATGATGTGGAAATGAGGATAACGTATATGAACGTTAATCTGATTGGACCTCATGAATAATTCGCTGAAGTAGCCAAAAAAAAAAAAAAAAAAAAAAAAAAAAAAAAAAGAATAGAATATAGTAAAACAGAACAGAATAGAAAATAAAAGAATAGAAAGAAAATGGAATAGAAAAGAAAGGGATAGAATAGAAAAGAATAGAGTAAAACAGAAAAAACTATAACAGAAAAAAATAGAATAGAAAGTACAGGAATAGAATAGAAGACAATAAAAAATAATAGAATAGAATAAAATAAAATATAACCATCATATGAAATTCGAGTTTCAAATAGAATACAATTGAATTAGATTAGAATAATTTAGAAAATAATAGAATAGAAAAAAAGAAAAGAATGGATTAAAATAGAATCTAACCTTCTTCCAAATTTCAAATAGAATAAATTCAAATTTGAATATAATATAATAGAATAGAAAATAAAAGAATAGAATAAAATTCAAAAATCAATAGAATAGAGGAGAACAAGATATAACCATTTATCAAAATTCAAATAGAATAAATATGAATTCAAATAAAATAGATTAGAAAAGACTAGAATAGAAAAAAAAAACAATAGAATTGAAGAATATAATCATCTTTCGAAATTTGATTTTCAAATAGCATACATTTGAACTAAGTTAGAATAGTTTAGAAAAGAATGGAATAGAAAAAAAAAGGATAGAAAGTACAGGAATAGAATAGAAGAGAATAAAAAAGAATAGAATAAAATAGAATATAACCATCATATGAAATTTGAGTTTCAAATAGAATACAATTGAATTCGATTAGAATAATTTAGAAAATAATAGAATAGAAAAAAGAAAAGAATGGTTTAAAATAGAATCTAACCTTCTTCCAAATTTCGAATAGAATAAATTCAAATTTGAACAGAATAGAATAGAAAATAAAAGAATAGAATAAAATAAAAAAATCAATAGAATAGAAGACAGCAGAATATAGAATATAACCATTTATCAAAATTCAAATCGAATAAATTTGAATTCAAATAAAATAGATTAGAAATGACTAGACTAGAAAAAACAATAGAATAGAAAAAATATAATCATCTTCCGAAATCTGAATTTCAAACAGAATAAATTTGAATAGAGTAGAATAGAATAGAATAGAAAAAAACAATCGCATAGAAAATATATAACAATATAACCATTTTACGAAAATTCGAAATAGAATAGAAAATAATATAATCGAATAGAAAAAAACAATGGAATAGAATGGAATAGAAAGAACATAACCATCTTCCAAAATTCAAATTTTGCATTAAAGATACATTTGATTCAGAATGGAATTTGATTTGAATCGATTAGAATTGTGTGAATTCGGTTGAATTGAGTTCAATTTGAATCGATTTGAATAAACAAAACAAATTTAAATTAATTTAACTAAACTAATTTATGTAAATAACGAATCGGAAACAAAATTAATATTTTCATTCTGCACATTTCTACCTACAAGGACTTTGGGAAATGTACCTTTTCACAATTTGTGAGTTGCTTTTGATTATAGATCAGGCAAGTTTCGAGCCAAACCGAGTTTGACTCAAGTTTGTGGGAAACTGTCACATGACAGCAGGTTGCTGGGCCAATCAGCTGGCGTTGTGGAATGCCCCACCCTGCACCAACATGGAGGAAAGGGGCAGGGAAACTGGTAACATAACTGAGCCAATATGGTCCCATGAGGCCATACTACCCCAATGATGTCACCAGCATCCCCACCCTTTTGTTACATGCAGCTGCGGGAAATTCCATGGCCACAGCTGATTGGGCCAGCAGCCTGCTGTATGTGACAGTATCCTTAGCTCATCCTTACCTGTGATGATTGCAGGAGTTTGATGCATTTTTTAAATTTTTGCTGTTTTTACAGAATCATCCAAAGGACTCTCTCAGGAAGGGGATGCGTATTACGCTAAAGTTAATTTCAAAAAGAAAGGTAAGCTGCAAAAGAACTTGGTTTGCCTCTGCCCATAAAATGACCCGATGCTGAGATGACCTGATATTGTCTATGAGAATCTTTGGCCATTCTTCCAGAAGAGCATTTGTGAGATTAGGCACTGATGTGGACGAGAAGTTCTGGCTTACAGTCTGTGCTCTAATTCATCCCAAAGGTGCTCTATCAGGTGAGATCAGGACTTCTTCCAACCCAAAATTGCTCATCCATGTCTTTATGGACCTTGCTTTGTACACTGGTCCAAATCATTTGGTGGAGGGGGGATTATGGTGTGGGGGGTTTTTCAGGGGTTGGGCTTGGCCTCTAAGTTCCAGTGAAGGGAACTCTTAAGGCGTCAGCATACCGAGACATTTTGGACAATTTCATGCTCCCAACTTTGTGCGAACAGTTTGAGGATGGACCCTTCCTGTTCCAACATGAATGCGCACCAGTGCTTAAATCAAAGGTCCATACAGACATGGATGAGCGAGTTTGGGGTGGAAGAACGTGATTGGCCTGCACAGATTACTAACCTCAACCCGACAGAACACCTTTGGGATAAATTAGAGCGCAGACTGTGAGCCAGGCTTTCTCTCCAAAATCAGTGCCTAACCTAACAAATGCGCTTCTGGAAGAATGGTCAAACATTCCCATAGACACACTAAACCTACTAACTAATTAACCTACTAACACACTAATCCTAAACCTTGTGGACGGCCTTCCCAGAAGAGTTGAAGCTGTTATAGCAGCAATGGGTGGCCAACTCAATATTGAACCCTACAGACTAAGACTGGGATGCCATTAAAGTTCATGTGTTTGTAAAGGCAGGCGTCTTAATACTTAATATAGTGTAATTAGTTTGGTTGAAAAAAGACTCAAGTCAATCTAGTTCAACCACTCAGTCCCAATACTTATAGTATAGTGTATGTAACTTTAAGCGATTGTCATCTGATCTGAGTATTAAATAATATTTGTTATTTTCTATTCTATCAGTACCTTCCACCAACTCCAATGCTGATGAAGACTTATGCTATGCCAACCTTAAAATCGGCCAAAAAGGTGAGTAGAAACAGCCCATCATGGGTGTCTGAATGTACAATAGGTCAATTTAATTTAATATATTATTTACAATTAAAAAAATGAATGTCCATTTTAAGTGTGGTCATTCTTTGAAAAAAAAAAAAACTGTTCCAAAACTTTGGCAATTTAAACTGAGCATATGTTGATAAATCAATATGTACCATGTTCGCATCTCTAAAGTGTTCCCTCAACATCAGCATAGAAAAACTAGATCTTACCTTTTTAGATGGACCTTATGTGATAAAATAATAAAATTATATCTTTATCAATAAATAGCACTATGGGGTTTCTGAAGGTCTTATCATTTTGAGTTACCCATACACAGGGCTTTTTTCACAGAAAATAGGTACAGGAACTCAACCACAACCCCCCAAAAACCTCTCTCACCCCCCCCCCCCCACACACACACCCTCCAAACCGCATCATATTGTGGGTGTGGTCAAATTTCACAGTGGGAGGGTCTTAAAAGGGCATGATACGGGGAGATCATCGAGTAGGTGTGTGGGCATCTGCACTGTACCCTGGGCACCTACATCTCCCTTGCCCCCATCTTGCACTCAGTGGGAGCCATTGGGAGACAGACTTTCACTTACAAACACAGAAGCCAGACTTCTGTGGTTACAAGCCATAGAGGTGAACAGGAAGTAGAGGGCCCAAGCCAGAGGTGGTGGAACTGAGTTCCACCAAGTTCCAGCTGAAAAAAAACTCTGCTCATATACGTAGAGAATTGATGAATGCAGTTATTTGACCTAGATTGTCAAATATCTCTAAAGGGAAAAAGCTATATGTGACCTTTATCACATAAGGTCCATCCAACAAGGTGAGATCCTTTCCACTAGAAGTGTGATCACATGAACACAAGATTGCCATCCCTGATGCATTCTTTTCAGTAGATCACAGAAGAAAGTATTACATTGTTGCCTTATGAGTTTATGTGAAATCTCCATTACTAGCTGTAAAATATTGTAATTATGAATATAGTTCAACTACCCTTTTTCCCCGAAAATAAGACCTAGCGTGATTGTCGGTGATGGCTGCAATATAAGCCCTACCCCCCAAATAAGCCCTACCCTGAAAATAAGACCTACGAAGGCTTATTTGGGGGTAGGGCTTATATTGCAGCCATCACAACAATCACGCTAGGTCTTATTTTCGGGGGGAACAGGGGAACTTTGTATCTATGTAACAGAGCCACCAAGAAGGTTAGGCTACGCAGACAAGACGGTGCCTAGGCTTTTGTGTACAAACAATGGGTTTCAAGCCCATTGTTTTACACATACTCACTTCAAAGGATCCCATGCTGGGATATGCAATGAAGTGAGTCCCACCCCGGAATCAATTCTTAACTTCCCAGCAACATTCTCCTGCTCAGAATAATCATCACTAGGATTTGCATTAAAGGGAGCCGGCTTAGACAAAGTATAGGGAAGCTGACCAACCAGGAGTCACGCTATGCCAACCAATGAGACATCAGCCTGGTTTGATATACACAGACTAGCGGGGAGGTAACGTTCTCTCTTTTCTGGGAGACCAGCCATCAGAATGGAACTTTGGTAAGAATGGGTAATTATGGGAAAGGCATGCCCTTTTAATTCGAACTAAATATGTTTGTAGATCACTGTTTTAAGGAATATACTCATGTAAATATTTTATTTCAACCTAATATTTTCTTCCTTTGTGTAAGTCTATAGATAGATATTTTTGGTTTATTAGATAGACTTTTAACAATACTCTAATAATTATTATGTTAAAGCTTTCATTTCTGGTCAAAGAACTCTCATTTAACCCACCTCATATATTTAAGATAATAAATCTTAAATATATAATTAACGGGTAATAGCATGCAATACAAACATTATTATTATATTGGACCGCGTTGAACTTGAATGAAGGTGCTTTCACTTTTCACTTTCAATTGTGTATTCAAATTGAAATTTTTTTACATTTTTTTTAAAGTATCATTTTTTAAATTTAAAATTTAAATTTAAATGTAAATTGTATGTTGATTCTCATCTACTGTAACTTTGAGGGAGCACCTTATAGAGGTGAGTGTGGCACACACTGATATATTATCATATAGCCGAATTTTGGTTTATTAAAGTGCCAGCTGCTTTTTTTTTAATACATAGATAGGAACATCATTTATAATAAACTTAGCATATGAAGAATACATTAGAGATTACATCACTGAAAACTGGATATTAAAACAGTAGATCCAGACATAGATAGTGAATTGAACACAAATCTCATTATTTCCTTTAAAAGTATAGGCCCACCCCCTCCTACCTGTCACATTAAAAAAATATGGTGGCGAGGGTTGGCTCAAGTTGACAGAAAGAAAGAGTAACAAACATCTATTAATGAAAGATACAAATATTTGCTGTATACCTTGATATTAATCAGTCTCCCTCCTTCCGTTTTTAGCGCCTTCATCTAGAGCCACTGAAAATGTAAGTCATTTAGGATTGTTCTTAATTTTAAGAATACATTTTTTATTAAACGTTTCGTTAAAAGAACCTAGAATGGGTTGGTTTGGAGTCAATATTTTTTTTTTTTATGTTTATTTATTTTGTATTTTTTTAATTTATAAAAAATCTTTATTTAACAAATTAATAATTAAAACTGGGTTTGCCCTTGATACTAGGCACAGAAAGCATTATAAAATACAGTATTGTTATCTTCGGAATGTCTCTCTCTAATTTAAACTTAGGCTTTTCTTTTTTAAATTAGAGTAGTTAGAATAGAGAGCTAAGCATGTGAAAAAGAACCTAGAGCGCCCTCTATTAAATTAAATTAAATTTAGAACATTAACCGCTTCAGCGGTTACCCCCTTCCTGACCAGAGCACTTTTTGCGATTCGGCACTGCGTCGCTTTAACTGACAATTGCACGGTCGTGCGACGTTGCATTATTTAGCTGACAATTGCACGGTCGCGCGACGTTGCACCCAAACAAAATTGACGTCAGTTTTTTCCCACAAATAGAGCTTTCTTTTGGTGGTATTTGATCACCCCTGTGGTTTTTATTTTTTGCGCTATAAACAAAAATAGAGTGTCAATTTTGAAAAAAAATCATTATTTTTCACTTTTTGTTATAATAAATATCCCCCAAAAATATATAAAAAAACATTTTTTCGCTCAGTTTAGGCCGATATGTATTCTTCTACATATTTTTGATAAAAATGGCAATAAGTGATTATTGATTGGTTTGCGCAAAAGTTATAGCGTTTATATATAAATGCAGTGATTCCTGTGTAAATGACACTGGCAGTGAAGGGGTTAACCAGTGGGTGGCAGTGTAGGGGTTAAGTGTTCCTACGGGTGTGTTACTAACTGTGGGGGGGTTGGGCTTTCATTTAGTGAACACTGATCTCTGCTCCAATCACATGGAGCAGAGATCAGCGTCACTAGTTGCTAGGCAGAATGGAGAAATGCTGTTTACAATGGCATTTCTCCATTCAGCCACCCCGTGAGACGATTGCGGGTATGCGACCGGACTCACGGGGGTCCCGACCGGCACGTGAGCGCGCCGCTGGCGGCACGCTCACGATGGCAGGGCGGCATTAAAGATTGGACGTACCTGTACGCCAATATGCCTGCCCGTGCCATTCTGCCGGCGTGCGCTGGTCGGGAACCGGTTAAAACTAAAATCAGAAAATTATGGGGTCAATCAGCAAAGGGGAGGAGCCGGGAACACTGGCAAGGGACCCCAGAATAAGTGGATAGAGGCTGCCCTGTGCTAGACCATTGCACAGAGCAGATAAGTATAATATGTTGCAAATCGTACTTTACCTTTTAAAACTAAAATCAGAAAAAAGGAAAAATAATGGCGCTTAACTATAAATTATAACTAACTCCAAGAAACGTAACAACAATTAAATGGTATGAACAACATGTGTGAGCACAACAATTGTATCACCCTGTGATAAGTGAACCAATTAATGTGTCACAGAACAAACAAAATTAAGATAAAGTTCATGAAAATGTCCAGTAATGTCTCTTCTTATTCCATCCACCACACCACAAGTGATCAGTGACTCCACTCCCTTAAGAAACGCACTCACCGACTCCCAGCACTTTTGTATCAGGCTTAAGCGCTTATCAGCCAAACAGCGGGTAGTGAACCGTTGCTCCAATCATCCATTGTGCAAATTCAAATATTCCACATGTAAAATAATAAAAAAATAAAGGTAGTGAACCGTTGCTCCAATCATCCATTGTGCAAATTCAAATATTCCACATGTAAAATAGTAAAATAATAAAGGTGCTGCAATAGTGTAAAACCGTATGAATCAATTTATTAAAACACAAAAACACTTCAACCTTTACACTCACATTTCACAGTTCAAAAGCCAGCAAATAGATATCAAAGTCACAGCAAGCCTCACTCCTGAACAGCACAAACTTTGGACTGTGGCCACGACGGCCCCGAGGTGTGCGAGCTTGGAAGCGTTGTTCTCACCCTCTCCTCGGTGCCCAGACACAGATGCCAATCTCACTACTTCCCCGTTCAGCTCCAAACACTGCACATTACTGGTGATGATTGCCACGCAGCCACGCCCCAAACGTTTCATCATACATTGACTTCCTCATGGGGTTGGCTGCACGGCACGACAATCAAACCATTTATACCCTCCCATCCATCCCATTCAAAAGATCCGCCACAGCGCTTGCGCACATCTCGTGTCCCCGCTGGTATAATTGTCAGGGCTGGCTTAGCCCTTCCTCCTCTGGGCTGGCCGCTCAGCTGTCGGCTAATTGCCAGCTCTCTTCTCTCTCCACAGTTACCAGCTTTTCACGATGATGCTCGTCTGGCCTGCCTATATAAAGTCTTCCAGCTCATTTCTCCATTGCCTTCACGTTTGGTCACATCACTAGGAACCTTCTCCTGCTGTTGTTTCAAGACTGGCTTGCTAACATCCTTCCTGGCTTCAAACCATTTATGCCCTCCCATCCATCCCATTCACAAGATTCGCCATAGCGCTTGTGCACATCTCGTGTCCCCGCTAGACATGTGTGATTAGTTTCGTACGAATCTCAAATTCGTACGAATTTCCCTAAATTCGTACATTCAGGAGGATCCGAAATACGAATTGCCATGCGTCCGAATTTTGTACAAAATACGAACTTTTGTTTACGAATTTTTGGATCAGTCGCTGTCACGTCAACGACGCATTATGCTTATTATGAGGTGCTCCCACCATCCCTGTGCTATGCTGACTTCCTCATGGGGCTGTACCCAAATTCCTGTGCTGTGCTGACATACTGAGCACAGCAGGGGTACAGCCCCAGGAGGAAGTCAGCACAGCACAGGGATGGTGGAAGCCCCTCATCTAACGAAAATTTGTATTTCGGATAGGAAATTCTTCAACGGAGTTTCGTATTTCGGATAAAAACCAAACTTCCATCAGCATCGACTGTCATATTGAGGTATATATATTTTTGCCTTAAAATTCATCGTAAAGAACGTTCGTTCAAGTTAACGAACCTAACGTCAATTCGTATTTCGTACGAATTGAAATTGAATTTCGGACACGAATTAATTTTAATACAAACCGTAACGGAACGGAACAAATTTATTGACGGCGCCCATGTCTAGTCCCCGCTGGTATAATCTACCGATGATCTATGTTCATATTGAGCATTACATCCTAACTCAAGGTTAATGTAGTATCTGGTATGCGTTTAACATAATACATGTACCCTGCTATATATCCTTCAAACATTATTCCACATGGTCAGTTTAAAGTAGGGTGCTTTACAAACATGTACATATTTTCCTTAACATAGTGCGCTCCCATCCTATCTTCTCATATGGATAATGATCACATTGTGAAGTTATACTCAATATACCCATCCGATGTACTAACATGGGGTCACCAAGCAAATGCATCTCAAAACCACATCCCGTGACTCCATAATTAGCCATCAACCAGAATTATCCCCTTGCCAACGAGTGTACGCAGATGTGCGTACTCGGCTTCCTGGGGTTATACCGGGATGATTCCCGCACCTGCAAGCATCATCCCGGTACTGATCTTTAGAGCGGGCGATCGGCTTTCCAGCCAAAACAACTGATGCGGCTAAAAGCCGCTCAGCTGTTATGCCGGAGGAGCAGTAGGGGGCGTCCCCCCTCCCGCCGCCTCCCGCCGCTCTTACCGGGGCTCCCGTTCAATCGGGAGCCCCGATCAAACATCCAATGCCTCTGGCGGCTAGGGAGGGACTGGAATGAAGCCGTAAGAAGCTTCATTCCAGTCTCCTAATTGTAAACACGGAAGCGACGTCATGACGTCACTTCCCATTTACTCGGCTGCCAATGGCGCCGGATTTAAAAATATATACAGTATTCAAAATCGCCAAAAACGGCGATCTGAATACTTTGAAGTGTAAAGGAGGGATTGGAGGTCTTTTAGACCCCCGATCCCTCCATAAAGAGTACCTGTCACCAAATATTACTGTCACAAGGGATGTTTACATTCCTTGTTGTGACAGCAATAAAAGTGATCAAAACTATTATTAAAAAAAAACAAAAAACTATTTATTAATTTGAAAATAAATAAGACATTTTTTAAAAAAAATGTAAAGCGCCCGCATATGTAAACGGTGTTCAAATCGCACATGGGAGGTATCGCCGCGATCGTCAGAGCGAGAGCAATAATTCTAGCTCTCTGTAACTCTAACCTGGTAACTGGAAACATTTTTTAAAGCGTCGCCTATTGAGATTTTTAGGTAGAGTAGTTTGTCGTCATTCCACGAGTGTGTGCAATTATAAAGCGTGACATGTTTGGTATCTATTTACTCGGCGTAACATTATCTTTCACATTATTCAAAAATTGGGCTAATTTTACTGTTTCCTTTTTTTTAAATTCATTAAAGTGTCTGTTCCCAAAAAGTTGCGTTTAAAACACTGCTGCACAAATACTGTGTGACATAAAATATTGCAACAATCGCCATTTTATTCTCTAGAGTCTCTGCTAATATATATATATATATATATATATAATGTTTGGGGGTTCCAAGTAATTTTCTAGCAAAAAAATATGGATTTTAACTTGTAAACACCAAATGTCAAAAATAGGCTTAGTCATGAAAGGGTTAATAGAACCCCAAATTTGACCTTGTGTAAGTAAGGTTAAATAAATATCCATAAAAATACACACGTTAGTACATCGGATGGGTATATTGATTATAACTTCACAAAGTGATCATTATCCATATGAGAAGATAGGATGGGAGCGCACTATGTTAAGAAAAATATGTACATGTTTGTAAAGCATCCTACTTTAAACTGACCATGTGGAATAATGTTTGAAGGATATATAGCAGGGTACATGTATTATGTTAAATGCATACCAGATACTACATTAACCTTGACAGGAAAAGGGAGAGGGCAGTTTCTTGCCGCTCCCCCCTTTTCGTCATGGGAGAGCGGCTGGATCAGCTGTTCCCCCAAGTTCCCCTGAAGAGCCTGTGGCTCGCGGGGAGACAGCTGTTAGTCACGTGTATTGAGGAGGGGTACAGGAAAACTTGAAACTTGAAAAAGCCCGGGAAGAACTGGTTTAAACCAGTTTTTATGGGGTATGCAGGGCTATTTAAAGGGTGTTCCGTTTAGGGGGCTCATGGGCTCAGAAGAAGAGCTGTGGTGTTCTCTCTGGGTTCTGCCCTGAACAAGCAGTCTCTTCTGAGGCCGGAAGATGAGCCTCCTTCGGCGACTGATCGAGCAGGCTGGAGAGGATGGCGGGGAAGCCTGGAGTCGCCAGTGCCTAGACTTCCCCCGGCCGTCGTGTCAAGAGGCTCCGGTGGGAGCTACACCGCCTGTCAGCCGTCCTGGTCCGGAGGAGAGAAGAGGAGAGCGGCCAACGGTGGAAGCCCAGGAGCCGTCGCTGTGTCAGGAAGAAGCGGATGCCGAAGATGTGGAGGAGGAGCCGGCGCGTCAGCAAGGAAGCGCCGCCCCCGGTCATTCTAATGGGGCGGCGAAGAGGAAGCGAAACCCCCCGCCGGAGCTATTCACCTACCCCGCCGTGCCCTGCTGTACATAAAACAGCTGGTCCTTCTCAGGACCGTACCAGAGGGCAGGCGGGTGGGGGAAGGCTTGGAGCGGGCAGGCAGAGCGGCCAGCTGAGCGGAAGAGCTCCCGCGTCTGAAGCGGTGGGGCGGGGCCGGAGGCGGTACGGAAGGCGGGGCAACCTCTCTGAGGGAGTAGTCTCCCTCTCCACAGCGTCAGGCATCACCTAGGCTACCGACCATGCTGCCTTTCACTGAAACAGGGCTTGATAGTGGGCCTGCTTTGCATCAAGGGAGTGCAGGTATGTATACACCTTCTGTTAATGAGTTATTAAATCGTTTTATAGAATTATTAACTAAGGTGTCTAAAGAATTAGCTGTCCAGAAATAATTTTGTCAGCCAGCTATGAGTAATGTTTTAGCTTCTGATGTTTCAGCCACGGGAGTTTGGTCGCCACCTAGTGGCGTTTCTGCTAATGGCCCTCCAGCTTTGCCAATTCATTTAGAACAGAAAAGCAATGTTTCTTATAGCAATGCTAAGTCACAAAACTTACCGGAAATTTGCTTAAAGGAGTCCATGCCCTGTGATATTTCGCCGTTAGGATTTCATTTGTCTAAGGTTATTAAGGAAAAAATTTGTCGGGGGGGGAATTTATAGATATTCTTTCACTTCTTCCTTCCGCTAAAGATTTTATTAATAAATCAGAGAAAAAGGAGGATGATGACAGACGTAGACCTGTATCAAAAAATTTTAATAACTGGTTACAGGCGTTTTGTATTTTTGCGGGTGTTTTATGTGAAAAATCCCCTGAAAAAAGTACGGGTTTATTTCAACACTTATGCCGCGTACACACGACCGGACTTTTTGAGGGACTAGGTCCGGCAGTCTTTCAGACTGACTTTCAGCGGAGTTTCATAGTTTCATAGTTTCATAGTTAGTAAGGTTGAATAAAGACACCAGTCCATCCAGTACAACTTGAGTGAGTGTCTACCCTTATCCCTTTACATCGGTCCCTACCCTCAAGGAGCCCACAATCTAAGGTCCCCATTCATATACTAGGGCCAATTTTGGACAGAAGCCAATTAACCTACCTGCATGTTCCGACGGACTTTCCAAATGAACGGACTTGGCCACACACAATCACACCAAAGTCCGATGGATTCGAACGTGGTGACGTACGACCGGACTAGAATAAGGAAGTTCATAGCCAGTAGCCAATAGCTGCCCTAGCGTCGATTTTTGTCCGTTGGACTAGCATACAAACTAAGTGATTTCTCGGTCCGGCGGAGTTCCAGTGGAAAAATGTAAAACATGTTCTATTTCTAAAGTCCGCCGGATTTTTGGCAAGCAAAGGTCCGATGGAGCCCACACACGATCGAAGTGTCCGACGGACTCGTTCTTTCGGACCTTTGCTGTCAAAAAGTCCGGTCGTGTGTACGTGGCATTAGACATTATATTTGAAGCATGTAAAAAAATTTGGGGGAGTGGCATGGTTTAATTCTGATGAGGCATTTCGTTAGAAATTGTCCGTTCATCCTAGATTACACTGGGGAGTTAAGGATATGGGCCTTTGGCTGAACCTTTTTCTACCCCAGAGGCAAACGTTTTCAAGGGCACTGTTAGCACCACCAGTTAACAGCACTGCCGGTTATAAAAGAGGAATCTGTTTCAATTTCAACGACAATCAGTGTAAATGGTCCAATTCCTGTAAATACGCCTTTTGTGCTGGAGCGCACTCAGTTACAAAATGTTTCAAAAAAAATGTCAGCAGCAAATTTACAATCTGGAAATTTTCCAAAAAGCACGCACACCAGTGATCTTAGCAAATATGCTCCCATGGCTTCAGGTGTTTCCAGACAAGTTGAAGGCCCATCTTCTCATTGAAGGATTTAGGAACGGGTTTTTATTGCCTATATTTCAAGGGCAAGGTTGTAATATAGTTAATAATTTGAAATCTGTCTGAATTTCCTCAGGTAGTTTTAGATAAGGTTAATTTTGAAATTTCAGAAGGAAGGGTGGCGGGCCCTTTTTCTTTCCCTCCATTTTCTGATTTCAAGATTTCTCCTTTAGGAGTAGTTCCAAAAAAGGAAAAGAATTATTTTAGATTAATTCATCACTTATCTTTTCCCAAAGGCAATTCCCTTAATGACCAAATTGATTAGAGTATGTCATCGGTTTGATATGCTTCTTTCGAAGATGCTCTAGTAAAGTTAAGAATTTTAGGGAAGGGAGCTATTTTAGCAAAAGCGGATGTCAAGTCAGCTTTTCGCTTGCTTCCCATTAATCCTTTATCTTTTAATTCCCTTGGGTTTTTCTTTAACGGTAGTTTTTATTTTGATAAATGTTTACCTATGGGTTATTCCTTTCCTGTTTTTATTTTGAGTCTTTTTCTTCATTTTTACAGTGGGTGATTTCTTCCATTTCTGGTTCACAATTTTTAATTCATTATTTAGATGATTTTTTGTTTTTAGACCCTCCCAATTCCTTCGATTGTGATACTTTATTACAATTTTTTTGAGGTTTGTGAACATTTTGGTATACCATTGGCTCATGAAAAGACTATATTATCCTTCCACTTGTCTGGAATTTTTAGGTATCATTATTGATACTGAGTTAATATAGTTCAGGTTACCAGAAGAAAAAATTGAGAAGATCGGCTCTATATTGTTAAAGCTAATCAGGAAAAAGAAAGCCTGCTTGAAGGAGATGCAGTCTCTGTTGGGGCTTCTGGCTTTTGCTACAGGAGTCATGCCAGTGGGCAGAATATTTTCTAGGAGGCTCTACCTCGCTATCGCTGGTTTAAAATCCCCCTTTTCACATGTGCGATTATCCAGTGATATGAAAGAGGATTTGCTGGTTTGGTTGCAATTCCTTTCACATTTCAATGGTAGGGCCTTATGGCAGGAGGATTTCGTTCTAGATTCAGATTTCCTCCTTTTCACTGATGCAGCAGGGTCACATGGCTTTGCCGCAATTTGGCAGAAGCATTGGTGCGCAGAACGTTGGCATAACTCTTGGCTAGTAAAAGGTTACATTAAAAACATAGTCTTACTGGAATTATTCCCTATCATTGTTGCACTTGAGAATTGGGGTTCTTTTTTCAAAAATAAAAGAATTTTGAGTACAGATAATAAAGGAGTAAATTCTGCTATTAATTGTTTAACATCCAAGTCTCCGCCAGTCATTGTCCTTATAAGATACCTGATATTTAAATGCTTAAGTTTAAACATATGGTTAAAGGCTGTACATGTACCAGGTAAGGACAATGATTTGGCGGATGCGTTGTCTCGTTTACAGATGGAGCGTTTTTTTCAAGCTATTTCCGGAGGCGGATCGAGTGGGTCATTCCTGTCCAATCAATTTATGGGACCTGGTTTAAGGCCCATTTCTGCTTATATTATCAATTCTTTGGCACCTTCTACTTGGGCAGGATATCAGTGTGCCTGGTTTCTGTATGTAACATTTTTGAATATGATAGGTGAACCATTGGGTTCCGTGTCTGAGTTACTATTATTGAAGTTTCTTGGTTCTCTTTTTGAGCAAAATTATTCTTGCTCCTACATACATAAAACTCTGTCTAGAATTTCTCTTTTCTTGAAATTAAATAACATGCCGTCTTGCATGCAATATTTTTCTATAAAACAAGCTTTAAAAGGTTATAAAAGGAAAAATTTTAGACCTGATTCAAGGAAGCCCATCACCCCATTAGTGCTGGGGGAGCTTTGCTCCATAACAGATGACATTTGTTTTTCTTACTTTGAATCGGTTCTTTTTTGTGCGTTTTTTTCGGTTATGTTTTTTGCGGGCTTATGGTATCTGAGCTGGTTCAAATACACACATCTGAAGTTGTTGTTTGTGAAAGTTGAATAAATATTTTGATTAGCAGATCCAAAACGGATCAGGTAGGTAAAGGTGATTGGTTAAAGTGGTTGTAAACCCTTACAACACACTTTGACCTACAGGTAAGCCTAGATTAAGGCTTACCTGTAGGTCCAAGAAATATCTCCTAAACCTACACGTTTAGGAGATATTTGTCGAAAGACAGGCACTGCTGTCTACGGCACATGCACCGTAGAGAGCGGCGCACAGGCACACTGAGCGCGGCATCGTTAACGGCGAATATGCCGCTCGTGGCGGCTCCCGTGCGCATGCGCGGGAGTGACATCATAGCGGCTTCGTCGAATGACAGCGGCGGAGCTGCGAGACCCACCGAGAAGATGGATGCGCCGGACTACAGGGGACAGCGGTGACTTCGCTGGCTCCTGTGTCAGGTAAGTGACACATAATGGACTACTATACAATGCATAGTAGTCCATTATGCTTTACCTTTGCAGGGAATGAAAGAGGAAGTAAACTCACCAGGGTTTACTTCCTCTTTAACATTAGATGTGTGTAAGTGCTAGTATTTGCCGCGGTGGCTCTGATACGTCAATATTTATCAATTATGCCTTTGGGGTTTTCAAATTTTTTTATTCATGAATCAGGTTTACCCCTTACTAAGTACCAGTTCGTATGTGTTTTCAAGAAGTGTTTGAAGGCTCTAAACTTAGATCAGGAGCATTTATCGTCACATTCTTTTCGAATTGGAGCAGCAACAGAGGCCGCTAGATTGGGTTTTGACGTTAGATCCATTAAACAGATTGGTAGATGGAAATCGGATAGGTACCTGCTTTATATTCGTCCTAACGTAATGCTATGAACTATTTCAAGTAAAACTCGCATTGTGTGGATGATTGGACACTCCTTCATCTATTGGGCGAATTTGAGAGCTCAACAACGAGTTTATACTAGCAATTTAGGATTGGATGTTAATAAATTTAAGATTTTTTGGTGCGGAAAGAAGGGAATGTTATGGTCAGATCTAAGCTCTTTTATTTCACAGCTTCTTCTTCATTTTCCCTCTCCGGATATCTTAATTATTCATCTAGGAGGTAATGATATTGGTTATCGTAAAACCTTGGACCTTATTTTTCAGATTAGGGATGATCTACAGAAAATCCAGTTATCCTTTCCCAGTCCGGTAGTGTTTTTTTCTGGAAATTGTGCAGATAATGGGTTGGCTTTCCTATCCTTCTGTACGCCCTTTTGAAAAAAATCAGGAAGAGAGTGAATAGGGCAGTATCCGAGCTATTGTCTAGATTGGGAATGTTATCCTTTAGGCACACTGAGCTAGAGGGGGGTATTCCAGGCCTTTACAGGCAGGATGGCATCCATTTGTCTGATATTGGCTTGGATATTTTCAATGTGGATTTAAGCTCTTGTGTTGAGTTGGCCGCGGGTTGGGGTTCTGTGGGCAGTTGGCCTTAGGTCCGCCTGCCCTTTTGGGTACTTTGTTGTTGCTGCCTGAGCCGTAGTGGTTAGGCTAGCTTTAAGTTTACTGGATGAGTTTTTTGATGTGTTATTATTCCAAATACTTGTCTGCTTGTCTTATTTCAATTTATTGCATAACATTCCGGCCTGCTGTCCCATGAGTTAGGGTGTAATGCTCAATATGAACATAGATCATCGGTAGATTATTGTCAGGAACCATGAAACAGACAGAGACAGAAGTACAATCAAATCACACTTGTTTATTAATAAAAAATAAAAAGGTAAATAGGAAAAAGCGTAGTCAAGCAAGCCAGAGTCCAGTAGCCAGATCGGGTAGTCAGCCAGTCCAAAGTTCATAAACCAGATCTGGTAATCAGCCAGTCCGGACGTCAGGGATCCAAGGAGAGCAACCGCAAGCAGTATGGAAGCCAGGAGGGATGTTAGCAAGCCAGTCTTGAAACAAAAGCAGGAGAAGGTTCCTAGTGGAGAAATGAGCTGGAAGACTTTATATAGGCAGGCCAGACGAGCATCATCGGGAACAGCTGGTAACTGTGGAGAGAGAAGAGAGCTGGCAATTAGCCGACAGCTGAGCGGCCAGCCCAGAGGAGAAAGGGCTAAGCCAGCCCTGACAATTATACCAACGGGGGCACGAGATGTGCGCAAGCGCTGTGGCGGATCTTGTGAATGGGATGGATGGGAGGGTATAAATAGTTTGATTGTCCTGCCGTGCAGCCAACCCCATGAGGAAGTCAATGTATGATGAAACGTTGGGGGCGTGGCTGTGCGGCAATCATCACCAGTAATGTGCAATGTTTGGAGCTGAACGGGGAAGTGGTGAGATTGGCATCTGTGTCTGGGCACCGAGGAGAGGGTGAGAACGACGCTTACAAGCTCGCACACCTCGGGTCTGCCGTGGCCACAGTCCAAAGTTTGTGCTGTTCAGGAGTAGGGATGAGCTTCGTGTTCAAGTCGAACATACGTTCGACTCGAACATTGGCTGTTCGGCGAATTCCGAACGTTTGGGCCGTTCGCGTCAAAATTCGAGTGGCCCACAATGCACTGCGATAGCGCAATGCATTGCTGGTTCATGATTGGCCAAGCATGCACTGTGACCCCGCATGCTTGGCCAATCGCAGCGCCAGCAGCGAGGAGAGCCATGATTGGCCACAGGCATCCTGCCTGTGGCCAATCATAGCTCAGGCTGTGTAGTGCACGCCCCACACTATATAAGGCCGCCTTTGAGGCGGCCTCGTGTAGTGTGTTAGCATCTGAAGCAGTGGGTGTTCTGTGTACCTTCAACACAGTTACACACCAATCGTTTTTGGCTGATTTCCTATCTTGCTGCTGTGTAGTGGTTGTTGTCTGTGCCCTGACCGCAGTATACACCACTATATTCACCTCACCTATATAGCTAGTGATCTAGCTTTAACCACTTAACAACTGCCCATTGCCGATTAACGGCTTCAGGGCGGTTGTTTAACTCTGAGAGGCCGTTAATTAAACGGCCTCCCAGAATTCTGCTCTCGCGCGCCCCCTGGGGCGCGCACTCGAGAGCATCCGTGACCGCCTGGTCCACAGGACCCGGCGCATCACGGATCACGGTAAACAGCAGGTCATAGCGGCCGTTTACCACGTGATCGCTCCGTCAAATGACAGAGTGATCACTTGTAAACAAACCGGCGTCATGTTATGACGCCGGTTCCTCCCTCCCCTCTCTGTACCGATCGGTACAGCGGAGGGGAAAGAGATCGGTGTCAGCAGCGATGTGGGCTGCATCTGCAGTGCCCACATCGCTGCTCACCGAATTTAACCCCTCAATTCCCTGCCAATACTCTGCAATACCAGTGCATACTCTGCAGTACCCTGCCATTACTCTGCAGTACCCTGCCATTACTCTGCAGTACCCCGCCATTACTCTGCAGTGCAGTACCCTGCCATTACTCTGCAGTACCCTGCCATTACTCTGCAGTACCCCCCATTACTCTGCAGTACCCTGCCATTACTCTGCAGTACCCCCCATTACTCTGCAGTACCCCCCAATACTCTGCAGTACCCCCAATACTCTGCAGTACCCGCCATTACTCTGCAGTACCCCGCCATTACTCTGCAGTGCAGTACCCTGCCATTACTCTGCAGTACCCTGCCATTACTCTGCAGTACCCCCCATTACTCTGCAGTAACCCTCATTACTCTGCAGTACCCTGCCATTACTCTGGAGTACCCCCCAATACTCTGCAGTACCCTGCTATTACTCTGTAGTACCCCGCCAATACCCCGCCAATACTCTGCAATACCCTGCCATAAATTGCCATACCCAGCCATACTCGGAGATACCCAGCCATACTCGGTGATACCCTGAAATACCCAGCCATAGACGCCCCCCACCCCTCACCGCCCTCCGGTGCTTCTACCAACTCGCCAGTACGATCAAAGCCAGAATCTTTTTTTATTTTTTATTTCAGGCTTCCCAGCCTAGAGGTGAGATGTGGGGTCATATTGACCCCCAGATTTCACTGTAAAAAGGACCTGTCACCCCATATTCCTATTACAAGGGATGTTTACATTCCTTGTAATAGGAATAAAAGTGATCAAAAATATATTTTTGGGGAAAAAAATGTCAAACTAAAATAAATAAAGTAAAATGAACAATAAAAAAAAACAAAAAAAATTCAAGCGCCCATGTCCCCATGTGCTCGCATGCAGAAGCGAACGCATGCGTAAGCCCCGCCCACATATGAAAACGGTGTTCAAACCACACATGTGAGGTATCGCCGAGAACGTTAGAGCGAGAGCAATAATTCTAGTCCTAGACCTCCTCTGCAACTCAAAACATGTAACCAGTAAAAAAAACTTTAAAGCGTCGCCTATGGGGATTTTTTAAGTAGCGACGTTTGGCGCCATTCCACGGGCATGTGCAATTTTGAAGAGTGACATGTTTGATATCTATTTACTCAGCATAACTTCATCTTTCACTTTATGCAAACATTGGGCTAACTTTACTGTTTTTTTTGTTTGTTTTTTAAGCACAAAACTGTTTTTTCCCCCAAAAAAACGCGTTTGAAAAATTGCTGCGCAAATACCGCGTGAGATAAAAATTTGCAACGACCACCATTGTATTCTCCAGGGACTTTGCTAAAAAAAATATATATATATATAATGTTTTGGGGTTCTCTGTAATTTTCTAGCAAATAAATTATGATTTTTACATGTAGGAGAGAAATGTCAGAATTGGCCTGGGTGCTCCAGAACGCCTGATGGCGCTCCCTGCATGTTGGGCCTCTGTATGTGGCCACGCTGTGTAAAAGTCTCACACATGTGGTATCGCCGTACTCGGGAGTAATAGCAGAATGTGTTTTGGGGTGTAATTTGTGGTATGCATATGCTGTGTGTGTGAAATAACCTGATAATATCACAATTTTGTGAAAAAAAAAAAAAAAAGGAAATAGGCCGTCAGTACTTCAGGTGTGATCAATTTTCAGATATTGGCACCATAGCTTGTGGACTCTATAACTTTCACAAAGACCAAATAATATCCACCAATTTGTACTTATTTTTACCAAAGATATGTAGTAGTATGAATTTTGGCCAAAATTTATGAAGAAAAAATTACTAATCTGCTAAATTTTATAACAGAAACGAAGAAAAATTCATTTTTTCGCAGAATTTTCGGTCTTTTTTCTTTTATAGCACAAAAAATAAAAAACTGAGAGGTGATTAAATACCACCAAAAGAAAGCTCTATTTGTGTGAAAAAAAGGACAAACATTTCCTATAGGTCCAGTGTTGCATGACTGAGTAATTGTCATTCAAAATGTGAGGGCACCGAAAGCTGAAAATTGGTCTGGTTATTAAGGGTGTTTAAGTGCCCAGTGGTCAAGTGGTTAATAATAGAGCTTGCAGTCAGTAGTGTTAGGAGATAGTGCGTGCTGTCTGCGTGCTCTGTACCCAGTACATACCGCTATAATATAGGGCAGGCCCCTACTTTCAAACATCCAACTTACAAACATCTCCTACTTGCAAACGCAAGGAGACAGCAGCAAGTGAGATGAAAAAAGATGGACGACAAAACAAATTATACAGGGGTGATAACCCTTCCCTATGTTTTCCAAAAAGCTTAAAAATAGTTTTTTTGACTGGAGCTACACTTTAAAAATGTACCGGTTGAAAATGACAAACAGATTCAACTTAACACAACAAACCTACACAGTCCCTGTCTTGTTTGCACCGCCTGTATACTGCTGTTCTGAGTATATAGGGCCTGGGGGCCACACGCATTTCCTTTTTTTAATATGGGTACGGGGTTCCCCTTAATATGCGTACAAGACCCAAATAGGCTGGTAATGGGCAGGGAGGGCTACCCATGCCATTTTTCTCAATGATTTTCAACCATATTGCAGGAACCAGATATAACATTAAAACCGCAAGCAGTTTTAAATGGTGTTATTTCCGTTTAATGTCATTTTGTGCAGGGACTGTTCTAAACACGGGAAACACGTGGCACTTCACAGGCATACTACAGACACCCCCCAGGCACCATATTTAAAGGAATATTTCACCTTTTTTTTTTTCACTTTAATCGTCATTAAAATCAGTGCTCCCGCCAAAACGGCAGTTTTTAAAAAAATTTTTTGCAGTGACCCATGTCCCCTGAGGCAGGAGGCAGGTCCCCAAACCCTTTTTAGGACACTATCTTGCATATTAGCCATTAAAATTGCACTTTCCATTTCGAACGTTCGAGTCCCATAGACTTCAATGGGGTTCTAACGTTCGTACCGAACGCGGGGGTCGTTCGCAAGTTCTGGTGCGAACCGAACCGGGGGGTGTTCGGCTCATCCCTAGTCTTCAGGCAACTTACATTGACTTCTATTACAGAAGTCGTTTGCAAGTCATAATAAACTAACCTAACGACAATTCGTATTTCGTATGAAACAGAACGGAATTTCGGACACGAAATACGAAGTACGAATTAATTTTATTACGAATCGAAACGGAACAGAAAGAAACAAATTTATTGACGGAGCCCATGTCTACATGGCGCACCCCTAAACCTTACACTCTGTACGTAGTGCAATCCTGATCTCTACACTCTGTACGTAACGCACTCCTGGACCCTGCACTCTGTGTGTAGCATAATCCCGAATTCTGCACGAACGGCTCTTTGTAGGAAACTATACTGCTGATGCAGCAGTCAATAAAATTGGAGTTTGACACCCTTGCTTTATACTATCTCCCAGCTCTTGATATATACTTACTTTTTAGATTTATTTCTTGGCTTTTCTTTGTCACAGTGCTCGTTTTAGGTGTCACAGCACAGTAATATTTCCCAGAACGTTTTCCGGCCGGAATTGTGCTTTGATTAGCCAAGCTGAATCTCTGAATGATCTGTCCATCTTTGTAGATCCCATACAACAGTTCTGTTTTCAGTTTGTATTTCGAGGCAGTTGCCTGACATTTTATAGTCACGTTATAACCTGCTTTTGCTGGATTTGGGGTCACGCTGATTACAGGGACTGTGAACAGTTCTGTAAAAACACAAATGTCACAGGGTAATTGGTCGTTCTTTTATGAAGGAAAAAAACAGAGCCATGAGCAGAAATGGCTGCCAACCATGTACATATTTAATTACCTACTTGTCACGTACCTTACAGCGGAGTCAGACTGTTGAGGGTGGCCTCTCGCACTTTTCCGGTCTCCACGCCCCTGGAGATGGGAACAGGGAGCGTGAGGACAACGAAAGGGTGCAGGTGCCTGCAGATGGAAGTTGAAGACCTTGGAGACGCTGGGTCCTCACGGTAGAAGAGGTGTAGACTCAGGCCCGGATTGGCCATTGGGCAAACCGGGCACTTGCCCGGTGGGCCGCGGCCGCCGGGGCCGCCAGGCTGCAAGTCCTTGCGGGGCTTGAGCTGGCGCCGTTCATCCAGCCTCTCCTCGGCCTCTCCTCGGCCGCCCGGCTGCTTAGCCATCGGCGCCGGGGGGAGGAGCTAAATGTCACTCCTTCGGCCTCTGCTCGGCTGCGCGGCCGCCTGTATAGCTCAGCCGTCGGTGCCGGGAGGAGGAGCCAGAGCGACACCTTGGAGCCGGTGAAAATGTGAGTTCAGCCCCCCCCAAACTGCACAGGAGGAGCGGTGGGGGCGGCTGCATATAGAAAAATAATTCTCTCCATGTTTCTCCTGCAGTAGCGGAATGCCTGCGAGAGGGAGAGGAGAAGCATTCAGAGATTGCAGGAGGAGGATGGAGAGAATTATTCTTCTATATGCAGCCGCCCCCACCGCTCCTCCTCCTATCCTGCTTCTCTCTGCTGCTCCCCCTGGGCTCTCCACCGCACCCATACTCTCTGCCATCCCCTCATACTCTCTGCCATCCCCTCATGCTCTCTGCCACCCCCCCATGCTCTCTGCTACCCCCCCATACTCTCTGCCATCCCCTCATGCTCTCCGCCACCCCCCATGCTCTCTGCTACCCCCCATACTCTCTGCCATCCCCCCATGCTCTCTGCCAACCCCCCCATGCTCTCCGCCACCCCCCATGCTCTTCACCTCTCCCCATGCTCTCCGCCAACCCCCCCATGCTCTCCGCCACCCCCATGCTCTTCACCTCTCCCCATGCTCTCCGCCACCCCCCCATGCACTCCGCCACCCCCATGCTCTCCGCCTCTCCCCATGCTCTCCGCCACCCCCCTGCTCTCCGCCTCCTCCCATGCTCTCCGCCACCCCCATGCTCTCCGCCATCCCCCATGCTCTCCGCCATCCCCCCCATGCTCTCTGCCGCCCCCATGCTCTCTGCCGACCCCATACTCTCTGCCAGCTCCACCGTGCTCTCCGCCACCCTCCCTGTGCTCTCTGCCCACCCCCCATGTTCTCCAACACCCATGCTCTCCGCCATCCCCCCATGCTCTCTACCTCCCCCCATGCTCTCCACCTCCCCCCATGATCTCTGCCACCCCAATGCTCTCTGCCGCCCCCATGCTCTCCGCCACCCTCATGCTCTCCGCCAACCCCCCCATGCTCTCCGCCACCCCCCATGCTCTTCACCTCTCCCCATGCTCTCCACCACCCCCCATGCACTCCGCCACCCCCATGCTCTCCACCTCCCCCATGCTTTCCGCCTCCCCCCATGCTCTCCGCCATCCCCCATGCTCTCCGCCTCCCCCCATGCTCTCCGCCATCCCCCATGCTCTCCGCCTCCCCCCATGCTCTCCGCCATCCCCCATGCTCTCCGCCATCCCCCATGCTCTCCGCCATCCCCCCCCATGCTCTCTGCCGCCCCCAAGCTCTTTGCTGACCCCATACTCTCCGCCACCTCCCCCCTACACTAGATGTGTGTGTTGGCGGGTTCTGGGACCCCTTCTACTGTTAGCCCTTGTACACACGGTCGGAGTTTCCGACGGAATGTGTCCTATCGGACCGTTTTGTCGGATATTCTGACTGTGTGTGGTCTCCATCGGACTGTTTCCGTCGGAGTATCCGACGGACCAAGTTTTCCAACTTGTACATAAAATTTTCCGACAAAATGCTCCGATCAGACATACTCCGATCATGTGTGGCCTACTCCCACGGACAAAGTGCCACGCATGCTCAGATCAAATTCCTAGACCAAAGCTATTGGCTACTAGCCTGAACGTAGTCCCGTCGTAACGAAATAACGTCATCACGTTATGTACAATCGGATTTTCCGACAACTTCTTCCGACTGTGTGTATGCAACAGTTTCGGACAAAATCCGTCGGACAAAATCCGTCTGACAAAATCCAACGGATTTGGTTGACAGAATGTCCTACCGTGTGTACAAGGGCTAACATAGACCCAGAGGCTTTCTTCATAATGCTGCAGTCTATCTATCTATCTATCTATCTAGCTATCTATCTACGCTATATTGTCAAAGTATTCGGACACCTGACTTTACACACATGACCTTTAATGACATCCCCGTTTTAGTCTGTAGGGTATCAATATTGACCCACCCCTTGCAGCTATAACAGCTTCAACTCTTCTGGGAAGGCCGTCCACAAGGTTTAGGAGTGTGTCTATGGGAATGTTTGACCATTCTTCCAGAAGAGCATTTGTGAGGTCCGGCACTGATGTTAGACAAGAAAGCCTGGCTCGCAGTTTCCGCTCTAATTCATCTTAAAGGTGTTCTATCGGGTTGAAATCAGGACTGTGTGTAGGCCAGTGAAATTCCTCCACCCCCAAACTCGCTCATCCATGTCTTTATGGACTTTGCTTTGTACACTGGTGCGCAGTCATGTTGGAACAGGAAGGGGCCATCCCCAAACTGTTCCCACAAAGTTGGCAGCATGAAATTGTCCAAAATGTCTACCTCTCCTCCTTTCATCCTTATTATTGTGTCTCTCTAACTGCCCGTGCCATGCTTCCACACCTCCATGTTAACAGTTCTTTCCAGGATCGGCTTGCAATATGGTCGTATGGAGCGCATGGCATCCTGCGGCTCATCTCGCACATGTCCCATACGATTCTACATTTGTCCGTATAAAAAAAAAAAAATCAAGATCACGGGGGAAGGCTTTTTTTTTTTTAAACAAATGAATGTAACATCATAAGGCACAGGCACAAGATGAGCAGTATGCGGTTATGAGCTCACGTAGAACGTACAACAATACTGCAAGGTTTTACCAATTACGTAGGAGATCTCCCTAAAGGCACTGGTGATGTTGCCTTCTCAGGGGGCATTCATTTGGTCGGAGCTACATCATCAGTGCCTTCAAGAAAACCAAAAAGTTGACACAAGGCTTTACGATTACTTTAAATTTGATGGTTCTTCCTATAGTGATGGACAGGGGCAGGCTGGGCCGGGGGGAAAGGGGGGGCAATTTCCCCTAGGCTGCCCTAACTTATGTTGAAGTTAACTTATGTTAACTTATGCTGCTGCCCACTGACATTTTTTTCCTTCTCTAGGAAGCTGGGCTGGGGGTACGGCTGCCACGGCCGTCCGCTTTTGCTTTCTGGGAGTTGTAGTCTGCGCCCAAACACAGAGGAGACTACAACTGTAGTCTTTGATGTGGGGAGCGCCAGGGAGTCGAGACTCGTGGCTGGCTCAGTGCTGGCAGCAACTTTACCCCAGGACCAGGAGAATCACCCCCCCAGGAGGACAAGGCATGCAAGGACCTACTGAGCTGAGATGCCAGGTTTGAGACACTGACACCCCCAGCTGACCCCCACATCCCATCTCCCCCCCTATACGCTGCGTTTGCCCTGCCCCAGTGATCAGGCTGCATTGGGTAGACACTAGTTAGGCTGCATTTATGGACAATGGTGAGGCTGCATTGATGGGCACTGATCAGGCAGCATTGATCAGGCTGCATTGATGGGCACTGATGAGGCTGAGCTAATGGGCACTAGTGAGGCTGCATTGAAAAAAAAGGTGGGCATGGATGGTGTGCTGATTCGGTGGCTCAATGGGCCACTTGACTGGACTTGTCCCCCCCCCCCCCAGGCCTAAGGCTGCCAGCCCTCCCCTGGTGATGGAGAGCATCACAGACGGTGGAGCACATGATTTTTAGGACCATAGGACACTATCGTGAGAGACTACCTTGGATGTTGATTATTACTGTTCAGGGCTGGACTGGGACAGAAATTTGGCCCTGGACTTCATCCAGACCGGCCCACTTACAGTTTGAGTGTTCCATCAGCACTCCCTTACATCAGAATGTCCCATCACCACCCCCCTTTCAACAGAGTATCCCATCACCAGCCCCCTTTCAACTGAGTGTCCCATCAGCACCCCTTACATTAGAGTGTCCCATTATCAGCCCCCTTACATCAGAGTGTCCCATTATCAGCCCCCTTACATCAGAGTGTCCCATCACCAGCCCCCTTTCAACAGAGTGTCCCATCACCAGCCCCCTTTCAACTGAGTGTCCCATCAGCACCCCTTACATTAGAGTGTCCCATTATCAGCCCCCTTACATCAGAGTGTCCCATTATCAGCCCCCTTACATCAGAGTGTCCCATTATCAGCCCCCTTACATCAGAGTGTCCCATGAGCAGCCCCCTTACATCAGAGTGTCCCATGAGCAGCCCCCTTACATCAGAGTGTCCCATGAGCAGCCCCCTTACATCAGAGTGTCTTATCAGCACCTCCTTACATCAGAGTGTCCCATCAGCACCTCCTTACATCAGAGTGTCCCATGAGCAGCCTCCTTACATCAGAGTGTCCCATGAGCAGCCCCCTTACATCAGAGTGGCTTATCAGCACCTCCTTACATCAGAGTGTCCCATCAGCACCTCCTTACATCAGAGTGTCTCATGAGCAGCCTCCTTACATCAGAGTGTCCCATGAGCAGCCCCCTTACATCAGAGTGTCCCATGAGCAGCCCCCTTACATCAGAGTGGCCCATCAGCACCTCCTTACATCAGAGTGTCCCATCAGCACCTCCTTACCTCAGAGTGTCCCATCAGCACCTCCTTACATCAGAGTGGCCCACTGAGCCATCAGCCCACCGGGAAACTCCCGGTAGTCCCAATGGCCAGTACATGCCTGTTACTGTTATTCGATCACTTGATGTATATGTTTATTGGATGTTTTCTTTTTTCTTTCTTCTATTTATCTTTTAACTGTTTGTATATCTCATAATGTAGATTTTGGAATTTCCATTGTTCCCAGTTTTTTTTTTTCTTTCACATCCCTGCCACTGTCACCCACTCCTTGATGGCTTCTCCAATCACTGCGGAGCTTCTGAGTGACAGCGCTATCCCACCACAAAGCTTAATACAGACCAAATCGTTAAAGCTCTGGGCATAAATAGGAGAACTGCAAGCGATAAAGACCCGCTCATCCCAAATTCAGCATTCAGACCTTACCTTTGACTTTTATGGTGGCATACGCTGTGGACTGAGAGCTCCAGGAACCCCAAGATAACTCTTTTATACAGCTGTACAAACCAGATGCATTCATGGTAATGTCTGATACCATAAACAGAGGATCATTATTCAAATTAATTAATTCAGCTTTATTTTTGTAAAATTTACTCTGTGATCCAGTAATTCCAGGATTGTGGTGACATTTCAGAATCAAGCGATCACCTTCGTGAATATAGAGTGCTGTCTGCAGGATCAACTGGCCTGAAATACAGAATCATATAAGTTGTGTATTAGAGCAAGGGTAACTCAAGAGTGACCAGTGCCTGATAGACAGGCCCACTTGGCCCAAGCCCAGCGCTGGTTATCTTTTTCACCATACTGTTCCGCTCCTCTCTCATCGGCCATTATAGGATGTGGTGACTTAGGATCAATCTACCAAAAGTTGCTATTTTAACCGCTTCAATACCGGGCACTTTTACCCCCTTCCTGCCCAGGTCAATATTCTGCTTTCAGCGCCGCCGCACTTTGAATGACAATTGGGCGGTCATCCAACACTGTACCCTTATGAGCTTTTTTAACACAATAGAGCTTTCATTTGGCGGTATTTAATCACCACTGTGTGTTTTATTTTTTGATAAATAAACTTTAAAAAAAATTTATAATTATAAAATTTTACCAATAAATAATCTTCATAAGTTTAAAGAGAAAGTAAACCCTGATGAGTTTACTTCCTCTTTCATTCCCTGCAAAGGCAAAGCATAGTAGCCCATTATGTGTCACTTACCTGACACAGGAGCCAGCGAAGTCGCCGCTGTCCCCTGTAGTCCGCCGCATCCATCTTGTTGGTGGTGTCTCGCAGCTACGCCGCTGTCATTCGGCGAAGCCGCGGTGACGTCACTCCCGCACATGCGCACGGGAGCCGACACGCGCGGCAGCTCTGTCGCCGAGAATGCCGCGCTCAGTGCGCCTGTGCGCCGCTGTCTACGGCGCATGCGCCATAGACAGCGGTGCCTATTTTCGGGCAAATATCTCCTAAACCATATAGGTTTAGGAGATATTGCTTGGACCTACAGGTAAGCCTTAATCTAGGCTTACCTGTAGGTCAAAGTGGTTTGTAAGGGTTTACAACCACTTTAAGCCAAACTGAATTCTGCTACATTTCTTTGGTGAAAATAACCCAAATCAGTCTATTACTTAGTCTTTCGAAAAGTTATAGAGTCCACAAACTACGGTATATATTTGGTATAGATACTGTATCTGAAAATGGATCATTCCTGATGTACCAATGGCATATCTCATTTCTTGAGGCCCGAAAATGCCATAACAGTACAAATTCCCCCTAAATGACCCCTTTTTGGAAAGTAAAAAGAGGTCCCCCGAAGAGGATTGGGACTTTGAAGGCAACTAGATATAGGAACAAAAAAACAATTTTATGGAAAAATGATTTATTGAATATTATCATTAAAAAGTCAATGTATGCATAACACTACAATGTAGTAAGCATAGGAGGTGCCTGAGAAATTTCTAAAAAATGTGATCCTGGTGGTTGGATTCAAACAGTGGTGGCCCATCCATAAGGGGCGTAACAGGTGCCGCCCCCCTCATCCCTGCCCCTAATCTACATGCTGGGTGTTGGATGCATGGATTCCAATGGGGGGGTGTTTTTTTTTTTTTGCAGCACGTGATTAGAGCTAGGCTTTAATAGGCTTCAAAATAGGGTGGGCTCGGGGCACAGAGCACACCGCCCGAAGCCCACCCAGTTGTGCAACAATAGCGAATGAATATTGAATACTTAGTCTGCCGAAAAGTTATAGAGTCCACAAACTACGGCATATATTTGGTATAGATACTGTATCTGAAAAATGATCATTCCTGATGTACTGATGGCCTATCTGAGGGAGGAGACGCAGGGGAAGCCGGTCGCCCGGAGGGAAGCCAGAGGAGAAGCTACTCTGGCCGCTGGGAGGAGACACGAGGAGAGAAGACTCAGGGGAAACAGGTCTCCTGGAGGGAAGCCAGAGGAGAAGCTATGCTGGACACTGGGAGGAGGAGGGAGGAGATGCAGGGGAAGCCGGTCGCCCAGAGAAAGCCAGAGGAGAAACTACTCTGGCCGCTGGGAGGAGACACGAGGAGAGGAGACTCAGGGTTAACAGGTCTCCTGGAGGGAAGCCAGAGGAGAAGCTATGCTGGACACTGGGAGAAGGAGGGAGGAGACGCAGGGGAAGCCGGTTCGACCGGAGGGAAGCCAGAGGAGAAGCTACTCTGGCCGCTGGAAGGAGACATGAGTGGAGGAGACTCAGGGGAAACAGGTCTCCTGGAGGGAAGCCAGAGGAGAAGCTATGCTGGACACTGGGAGAAGGAGGGAGGAAACGCAGGGGAAGCCGGTCGCCCAGAGGAAAGCCAGAGGAGAAACTACTCTGGCCGCTGGGAGGAGACACGAGGAGAGGAGACTCAGGGTTAACAGGTCTCCTGGAGGGAAGCCAGAGGAGAAGCTATGCTGGACACTGGGAGAAGGAGGGAGGAGACGCAGGGGAAGCCGGTCGCCTCTGGCCGCTGGAAGGAGACACGAGGAGAGGAGACTCAGGGGAAACAGGTCTCCTGGAGGGAAGCCAGAGGAGAAGCTACGCTGGACACTGGGAGAAGGAGGGAGGAGACGCAGGGGAAGCCGGTCGCCCAGAAAGAAGCCAGAAGAGAAACTACTCTGGCCGCTGGGAGGAGACACAAGGAGAGGAGACTCAGGGGAAACAGGTCTCCTGGAGGGAAGCCAGAGGAGAAGCTACGCTGGACGCTGGGAGGAGGAGGGAGGAGATGCAGGGGAAGCCGGTCGCCCGGAGGGAAGCCAAAGGAGAAGCTACTCTGGCCGCTGGAAGGAGACACGAGGAGAGGAGACTCAGGGGAAACAGGTCTCCTGGAGGGAAGCCAGAGGAGACGCTACGCTGGACACTGGGAGAAGGAGGGAGGAGACGCAGGGGAAGCCGGTCGCCCGGAGGAGAAACTACTCTGGCCGCTGGGAGGAGACACGAGGAGAGGAGACTCAGGGGAAGCCGGCCAGAGGAGAGGCTACGCTGGCCACTGGGAAGAAGGTGGGGGGGATGCAAGGCGAGAAGATGCAGGGGAAGCTGGTTGCCCTGAGGAAAGCCAGAGGAAAAGCAACGTTGGCCACCGGGTGGTGGAGACACGAGGAGAGGAGACACAGGAAAGCCTGGGGTATGTATTGTGGCCGGGCGAATGGTTGGTAAAAGTCACAATGGTAACTTCATCTAATAAAAAAGGATTGTCTATGGTATTGTTAGCGGTGAAGCTATGTTGTTCATTGGATATTGAATTTCTTTAGCATACTGCACAATCTCTGAGTAATGTACAAATCCTCTACACACTTATTTTAATACGTCCTTAATACATGTACTTGAGGTGCTTCATTTGAGTGTTTTTTGTTTTTTGTTATTAGGTATTTTTCCTTTTATACTTTTTTGTTATTGTTTGATTGCCTATTGTCTTTTAAATATCTGGGTAATAAAAATTACCTGATTAAAAAAAAAAAAGTAATATCATACAGCAGCATATTCTATCGGTCAACGACAGATTAAAATTATCAGCAACAATATATAACCACCAAGTAGCACTTCTGTAGTACTGGCCGGCAACATGAAATAGTAACTTTTCAGGTGGCTCCAGACTTTCATCATGAGTGGTGTAGCCAGTATGGCCTAAACTTAGGGCCGGGACAAGGGGTGGACGGGAGGGGTGGCTGTCCTGGGTGCAGTGGTTTACTGTAGGGATGGAGGCGCCTTCCTTCTGTTTCAACGCTGACAAGAGTAGTGACAGCAGCAGCACTACTCCTGTCAGCCCAGTGCAGAGAGCAGTGAGGAGAGAAGCGGTGCAGACTGTGCTCTCTCGCTTTCTGCCACTGCCTGAACTCATTATGCTTTTATGGCTTTTGGCTAAGGTTGGCTTTGCCCAGCTGTCCCTGAGACAAGAAACGGGGGTACACCTTGTTACCCTCTGCTCAGGTGGAGCTCAGGGTTTCCTCCGCCCCTGAAGATGTATCTCTGCGACATAGCAGTATGTTAGTGACAACTAGTACAGTAAGTCATTGGCTTGTTGGATTAGCTCACCTTCAGTCACATTCAGTGTGACCATCTCACTTTTGCTACCATCTGGGGTCTGACAGTGGTAATTTCCGCTCTGCATGACGTTAGCACTTGGAATTTCGTATATATATTCCCTTTATTCCCTCCAATCTTCTCATTGTTAAAGAACCAGGCGTATTCCGTCTCCTTAGGCTGGGAATCACAGGTCATTTTAATTTTCTCTCCTTTGAAGATCGTACTATAGTTTGGGCTGAATTTCAACACAGGCCTTGCTGCAGATCCTACAAAATAGCACATCAGATGGGTCATTTATCAAGACGACATTGCAGTAAAATATTTTTAAGCAGATATAATCAATAGAGATCTGGAAACATTTGACCAGGGAGGCCAACGCAACCAAATGGCCCTTTGATGGCAGGGTCTGAATGGGGAGCAGAAAGTAATACACCACCCATGAGGCTGCCCCTGACTGCAGGTTCCAGAGTGACGTCTGAATGGGAGAGGATCACCAGCCCAACATGCAGTTTTTTTACTGTCTTGGAAGCAAAAAAACCACCTAACCCCCAGCCTAATCATTCCCTAGCATACAGTGCCTTGCAAAAGTATTCATACCCCTTGAAATTATCCACATTATGTCATGGCACAACCAAAAATGTAAATGTATTTTATTGAGATTTTATGTGATAGACCAAGACAAAGTGACACATAATTATGAAGTGGAAGGAAAATTATACATTTTTTAAATTTTTTTTTACAAATAAATATGTGAAAAGTGGGGGGTACATTTGTATTGAGCCCCCTTCACTCTGATACCCCTAACTAAAATCTAGTGGAACCAATCCCCTTCAGAAGTCACCTGATTAGTACATAAAGTCCACTTGTGTGTAATTTAATTTCAGTATAAATACAGCTGTTCTGTGAAGCCCTCAGAGGTTTGTTATGCCACGTACACTCGACCAGACTTTTCAAGGGACTAGGTCCGATGGTCTTTCCAACGGACTTTCGGCGGAGTTCCGACAGACTTTCCGAATGAACGAACTTGGCCACACACAATCACACCAAAGTCCGACGGATTCGAACGTGATGACGTATGACGTACGACCGGACTAGAATAAGGAAGTTCATAGCCAGTAGCCAATAGCTGCCCTAGCGTCAGTTTTTGTCCATCGGACTAGCATACACACGAACGGATTTCTCAGTCCGGCGGAGTTCCGGTGGAAAAATTTAAAACATGTTCTGTTTCTAAAGTCCGCCGGATTTTTGGCAAGCAAAGGTCCGTTGGAGCCCACACACGATCGAATTGTCAGACGTCGGACCTTTGCTGTCAAAAAGTCCGATCGTGTGTACGTGGCATTTGAGAACCTAATGCCGCGTACACACGACGGAATTGTCTGGCGAACTTAGTCCGACAAACATTCCGCCAGACTTTCTAACGAACGGACTTGGCCACACACGGACACTCCGAAAGTCCGGCGATTTCTAACGCGATGACGTACAGCACGTAGGACGGGACTAGAAAAAGGAAGTTCAATAGCCAGTAGCCAATAGCTTCCTTCTCGTACTTGCTTCTGAGCACACGTCATTCTTATGCCACGTACACACGGTCAAACTGTATGACGTACTTAGTCTGGCGGAAAAGTACGCCAGACTGTCCGTTGGAATTTCCGAACGAGCTACTTGCCCACACACGGCACTTTTTGAGCGGACTAATACGGCGTACTAAGTCCGCCGTACTATCCGCCCTACTTTTGAAATGAACGGACTCGCCCACACACGCGGAGAAAAGTCCGCTCATTTCGAGCGCGTCTCCAGGTAGGCGGGGCCCGCGAAGGAGACGTCGCTGGCCCTGCCGCATGGTATGGACTTAAAGAGGAACCCCAACGCCGAAAAAAAGTCCACAGAAGACCCTTGTCCGAGCACGCTGGCCGGCCAGGAAAGGGGGGCGAGCGAGCGCCCCCCCTCCTGAGCTGTACCAGGCCGCGTGCCCTCAACACCCAAAGCACCTTGTCCCCATGTTGATAAGGACAAGGGCCTCTTCCCAACAACCCTGGCCGTTGGTTCACCTGTAAAAAAAAAAGTACAAAAAAAACACAACACACGAGATAAAATACTTTATTGCACAGCTCCGGGGGTCTTCTGTCTTCGGGGGTCTTCTCGCCGGACTCCTCCGCTATCTTCTTGTAGCTCTTTTGCTAGCGGAGGAGTCCGGCTTTCTTCCTCGCCTCCGGCCTCTTCTCCCGACTTCGGGGGTCTTGTCCCCCTCTTCGGTTCTTCTGCCGGGCCACCGCGCCTTCTTATAGCTCTTTTAAAGGCGGTGGCCCGGTCTTCTGTCGCCGCCTTCCGTTCTTCTTTTCTTCTCCTTCATCTCCAGGAGATGTTGACTCGACGCTCTCTCCGGCCACAATGCCAGGGACGCACTGCGCGGCCACTTATATAGGGACAAGGGGTGGTGTCACATGGCTTTATGTCACATGGGTTGGTCACATGGGTTGATGTCACATGGTGACCCTGCCCCCTTACGATGTCACAGTCCCCATGTGACATCAACCCATGTGACCAACCCATGTGACACCGCCCCTTGTCCCTACATAAGTGGCCGCGCAGTGCGTCCCTGGCATTGTGGCCGGAGAGAGCGTCGAGTCAACATCTCCTGGAGAAGAAGGAGAAGGAGAAGGAGAAGGAGAAGGAGAAGGAGAAGGAGAAGAAGAAGAAGAAGAAGAAGAAGAAGAAGAAGAACGGAAGGCGGCGACAGAAGACCGGGCCACCGCCTGTAAAAGAGCTATAAGAAGGCGCGGTGGCCCGGCAGAAGAACCGAAGAGGGGGACAAGACCCCCGAAGTCGGGAAAAGAGGCCGGCGGCGAGGAAGAAAGCCGGACTCCCCCGCTAGCAAAAGAGCTACAAGAAGATAGCGGAGGAGTCCGGCGAGAAGACCCCCGAAGACGGAAGCCCCCGGAGCTGTGCAATAAAGTATTTTATCTCGTGTGTTGTGTTTTTTTTGTACTTTTGTTTTACAGGTGAATGGGTAGGGGTACATTGTACCCCATACTCATTCACATAGGGTGGGGGGCCGGTATCCGGGGGCCCCCTTATTAAAGGGGGCTCCCGGATTCCGATAAGCCCCCCGCCCGCAGACCCCGACAACCAACGGCCAGGGTTGTCGGGAAGAGGCCCTTGTCCTCATCAACATGGGGACAAGGTGCTTTGGGGTGGGGGGGACGCGCGGCCCCCCCTTCCCCAAGGCACCCCCCATGTTGAGGGCACGCGGCCTGTTACGGCTCGCCCCCCTTTCCTGGCCGGCCGGGTAGTGTGCTCGGACAAGGGTCTGTTGTGGACTTGGGGGGGACCCCCACGCCGATTTTTTTCAGCGTTGGGGTTCCCCTTTAAGTCCATACCAGGCGGCGGGGCCAGCGACGTCTCCTTCGCGGTCCCCACCTACCTGGAGACCTGCTCGAAATGAGCGGACTTTTCTCCGGGCGGGAAAAGTCCGCTCATTTCAAAAGTACGGCTTGCTGGCATACACACGGCCGGATTGTCCGCCGAAATGCGAGTACGACGGACAGAATTTCGGAAAAAAAGAAATTCTTAGTACGCCGGACTGCACGCTGAAAAAGTCCGCTGAAGCCCACACACCAGCGGATTGTCCGCTGAAATGTGTTTCAACGGACTAAGTATGCCATACAGTCCGCTCGTGTGTACGCAGCATTAGTCCGCCGGACTAGCACACTGACGAACGGATTGTCCGCTGAAAGCCAAGTCCGGCGGACAAATTTTGAGTCAAAACTACTTTCTAATCCGCCGGACTTTAAGATGAAAAAGTCAGCTGGAGCCCACACACGATCGAATTTTCCGGGGTAATGCGGTCCGGCAGATTAAGTCCACTGGACAATTCGGTCGTGTGTACACGGCATTAGGGTCCTTTCACAAATGCTTTCCGATCAGGTCTGCCTGATATTTTTGCAGACAGACGGGATCAGACCTTGCAGGTCGCCCAAGCAAACAACAGGCTGGGAAAAAGCCTACGGCACCTGGTATTCCCAGGTGGTCTCCCAACCTGGTACTAACCACGCCCGACCCTGCTTAGCATCCGAGATCAGATGAGATCAGGTGCAATCAGGGTGATGTGGCTGTAGGTGATTGTGCACCCTACTTTCAACTCTCTTGACAAAAGCCAAGATGCTCACCTCGGGCAAACAAGTGGAAAAATACAACAGGTCGCCCAGGCAAGCAATGGGCTTGGGGGGACCTACTGCACCTGGTGTTCCCAGGCGGTCTCCCATCCAGGTACTAACCAGGCCTGACCCTGCTTAGCAACTGAGATCAGATGAGATCGGGCGCATTCAGGGTGATGTGGCCGTAGGCAATTGTGCACCCTACTTTCAACTCTCTTGACAAAAGCCAGGGTGCTCACCTCGGGCAAACAAGTGGAAAAATACAACTGGTCGCCCAAGCAAACAACAGGCTGGGAAAAGCCTACGGCACCTGGTACTCCCAGGCGGTCTCCCATCCCGGTACTAACCATGCCCGACCCTGCTTAGCATCCGGGATCAGACGAGATAGGGCACATTCAGGGTGATGTGGCCGTAGGCAATTGTGCACCCTACTTTCAACTCTCTTGACAAAAGCCAAGGTGCTCACCTCGGGCAAACAAGCCAAAAAATACAACAGGTCGCCCAAGCAAATAACAGGCTGGGAAAAGCCTACGGCACCTGGTATTCCCAGGCGAACTCCCATCCAGGTACTAACCAGGCCCGACCCTGCTTAGCATCCGAGATCAGATGAGATCGGGGCCTTCAGGGTGATGTGGCCGTAGGCGATCCTGCACCCTACTTTCAACTCTCTTGACAAAAGCCAAGGTGCTCACCTCGGGCAAAAAAGCGGAAAAATAAAACAGGTCGCCTAAGCAAACAACAGGCTGGGAAAAAGCCTACGGCACCTGATATTCCCATGCGGTCTCCCATCCAGGCTACTAACCAGGCCCAACCCTGCTTAGCATCCGAGATCAGAGAAGATCAGGCGCATTCAGGGTGATGTGGCCGTAGGCAATCATGCACTCTACTTTCAACTCTCTTGACAAAAGCCAAGGTGCTCACCTCGGGCAAACAGGCGGAAAAATACAACAGGTCGCCCAAGCAAACAACAGGCTGGGAAAAAGCCTACGGCACCTGGTATTCCCAGGCGGTCTCCCATCCAGGTACTAACTAGGCCCAACCCTGCTTAGCATCCGAGATCAGATGAGATTGGGCGCAGTCGGGGTGATGTGGCCGTAGGCGATTGGGCACCCTACTTTCAACTCTCTTGACAAAAGCCAAGGTGCTCACCTCGGGCAAACAAGCGGAAAAATACAACATGTCGCCCAAGCAAACAACAGGCTGGGAAAAGGCTACGGCACCTGGTATTCCCAGGCGAACGCCCATCCAGGTACTAACCAGGCCCGACCCTGCTTAGCATCCGAGATCAGACGAAATCGGGGACTTCAGGGTGATGTGGCTGTAGGCGATCCTGCATCCTACTTTCAACTCTCTTGACAAAAGCCAAGGTGCTCACCTCGGGCAAAAAAGCGGAAAAATAAAACAGGTCGCCTAAGCAAACAACAGGCTGGGAAAAAGCCTACGGCACCTGGTATTCCCAGACGGTCTCCCATCCTGGTACTAACCAGGCCCGACCCTGCTTAGCATCCGAGATCAGACAAGATCGGGCGCATTCAGGTTGATGTGGCGCAGGCAATTGTGCACCCTACTTTCAACTCTCTTGGACAAAAGCCAAGGTGCTCACCTCGGGCAAACAAGCGGAAAAATACAACAGGTCACCCAAGCAAACAACAGGCAGGGAAAAAGCCTACGGCACCTGATATTCCCATGCGGTCTCCCATCCAGGCTACTAACCAGGCCCGACCCTGCTTAGCATCCAAGATCAGAGGAGATCAGGCGCATTCAGGGTGATGTGGCCGTAGGCGATTGGGCACCCTACTTTCAACTCTCTTGACAAAAGCCAAGGTGCTCACCTCGGGCAAACAAGTGGAAAAATACAACAGGTCGCCCAAGCAAACAACAGGCTGGGAAAAGCCTACGGCACCTGGTATTCCCAGACGATCTCCCATCCAGGTACTAACCAGGCCCAACCCTGCTTAGCATCTGATATCAGACGAGATCGGGCGCATTCAGGGTGATGTGGCCATAGGCAATTGCGCACCCTACTTTCAACTCTCTTGACAAAAGCCAGGGTGCTCACCTCGGGCAAACAAGTGGAAAAATACAACAGGTCGCCCAAGCAAACAACAGGCTGGGAAAAAGCCTACGGCACCTGGTATTCCCAGGCGAACTCCCATCCAAGTGCTAACCAGGCCGACCCTGCTTAGCATCCGAGATCAGACGAGATCGGGGGCATTCAGGGTGATGTGGCCTTAGGTGATCCCACACCCTACTTTCAACTCTCTTGACAAAAGCCAAGGTGCTCACCTCGGGCAAAAAAGCGGAAAAATAAAACAGGTCGCCTAAGCAAACAACAGGCTGGGAAAAAGCCTACGGCACCTGGTATTCCCAGGCGGTCTCCCATCCCGGTACTAACCAGGCCCGACCCTGCTTAGCATCCGAGATCAGACAAGATCGGGCACATACAGGGTGATGTAGCCGTTGGCGTTTGTGCACCCTACTTTCAACTCTCTTGACAAAAGCCAAGGTGCTCACCTCGGGCAAACAAGCGGAAAAATACAACAGGTCGCTCAAGCAAACAACAGGCTGGGAAAAAGCCTACGGCACCTGGTATTCCCAGGCGGTCTCTCATCCAGGTACTAACCAGGCCCAACCCTGCTTAGCATCCGAGATCAGACGAGATTGGGCGCATTCAGGGTGATGTGGCCGTAGGTGATCCTGCACCCTACTTTCAACTGCCTTGACAAAAGCCAAGGTGCTCACCTCGGACAAACAAGCGGAAAAATACAACAGGTCGCCCAAGCAAACAACAGGCTGGGAAAAAGCCTACGGCACCTGGTAATCCCAGGCGAACTCCCATCCAAGTACTAACCAGGCCGACCCTGCTTAGCATCCGAGATCAGACGAAATCGGGGACTTCAGGGTGATGTGGCTGTAGGCGATCCTGCATCCTACTTTCAACTCTCTTGACAAAAGCCAAGGTGCTCACCTCGGGCAAAAAAGCGGAAAAATAAAACAGGTCGCCTAAGCAAACAACAGGCTGGGAAAAAGCCTACGGCACCTGGTATTCCCAGGCGGTCTCCCATCCCGGTACTAACCAGGCCCGACCCTGCTTAGCATCCGAGATCAGACAAGATCGGGCACATACAGGGTGATGTAGCCGTTGGCGTTTGTGCACCCTACTTTCAACTCTCTTGACAAAAGCCAAGGTGCTCACCTCGGGCAAACAAGCGGAAAAATACAACAGGTCGCTCAAGCAAACAACAGGCTGGGAAAAAGCCTACGGCACCTGGTATTCCCAGGCGGTCTCTCATCCAGGTACTAACCAGGCCCAACCCTGCTTAGCATCCGAGATCAGACGAGATTGGGCGCATTCAGGGTGATGTAGCCGTAGGTGATCCTGCACCCTACTTTCAACTGCCTTGACAAAAGCCAAGGTGCTCACCTCGGACAAACAAGCGGAAAAATACAACAGGTCGCCCAAGCAAACAACAGGCTGGGAAAAAGCCTACGGCACCTGGTAATCCCAGCCGATCTCCCATCCAGGTACTAACCAGGCCCGACCCTGCTTAGCATCCGAGATCAGACGAGATCGGGCGCATTCAGGGTGATGTGGCCATAGGCAGTTGTGCACCCTACTTTCAACTCTCTTGACAAAAGCCAAGGTGCTCACCTCGGGCAAACAAGTGGAAAAATACAACAGGTCGCCCAAGCAAACAACAGGCTGGGAAAAGCCTACGGCATCTGGTATTCCCAGGCGGTCTCCCATCCCGGTACTAACCAGGCCCGACCCTGCTTAGCATCCGAGATCAGACAAGATCGGGCGCATACAGGGTGATGTAGCCGTTGGCGTTTGTGCACCCTACTTTCAACTCTCTTGGAAAAAGCCAAGGTGCTCACCTCGGGCAAAATAGCCAAAAAATACAATAGGTCGCCCAAGCAAACAACAGGCTGGGAAAACGCCTACGGCACCTGGTATTCACAGGCGATCTCCCATCCAGGTACTAACCAGGCCCGACCCTGCTTAGCATCCGAGATCAGATGAGATCGGGCGCATTCAGGGTGATGTGGCCGTAGGTGATGCTGCACCCTACTTTCAACTCTCTTGACAAAAGCCAAGGTGCTCACCTCGGGCAAAAAAGCGGAAAAATACAACAGGTCACCCAAGCAAACAACAGGCTGGGAAAAAGCCTATGGCACCTGGTATTCCCAGGCGGTCTCCCATCCAGGTACTAACCAGGCCCGACCCTGCTTAGCATCCGAGATCAGACGAGATTGGGCGCATTCAGGGTGATGTGGCCGTAAGCGATTGGGCACCCTACTTTCAACTCTCTTGACAAAAGCCAAGGTGCTCACCTCAGGCAAACAAGCGGAAAAATACAACAGGTTGCCCAAGCAAACAACAGGCTGGGAAGGGGCCTGCAGCGCCTGGTGCTCCCAGGCTGTCTCCAATCCAGGTACCAACCAGGCCCGGCCCTGCTTGGCATCCAAGATCAGACGAGATCGAGTGCATTCAGGGTGATGCGGCCGTAGGCAATCCTGCACCCTACTTTCAACTTCCTTGACAAAAGCCAAGGTGCTCACCTCGGGCAAACAAGCGCAAAAATACAACAGGTTGCCCAAGCAAACAACAGGCTGGGAGGGGCCTATGGCACCTGGTATTCCCAGGTGGGCTCCCATCCAGGTACTAACCAGGCCCAACCCTGCTTAGCATGTGAGATCAGATGAGATTGGGGGCATTCAGGGTGATGTGGCCGTAGGCAATCCAGCACCCTACTTTCAACTCTCTTGACAAAAGCCAAGGTGCTCACCTCGGGCAAAAAAGCGGAAAAATAAAACAGGTCGCCTAAGCAAACAACAGGCTGGGAAAAAGCCTACGGCACCTGGTATTCCCAGGCGGTCTCACATCCTGGTACTAACCAGGCCCGACCCTGCTTAGCATCCGAGATCAGACAAGATCGGGCGCATTCCGGTTGTTGTGGCCGCAGGCAATCATGCACCCTACTTTCAACTCTCTTGACAAAAGTCAAGGTGCTCACCTCAGGCAAACAAGCGGAAAAATACAACAGGTCACCCAAGCAAACAACAGGCTGGGAAAAAGCCTGCGGCACCTGATATTCCCAAGCGGTCTCCCATCCAGGCCCGACCCTGCTTAGCATCCGAGATCAGAGGAGATCAGGCGCATTCAGGGTGATGTGGCCGTAGGCAATCATGCACTCTACTTTCAACTCTCTTGACAAAAGCCAAGGTGCTCACCTCGGGCAAACAGGCTGAAAAATACAACAGGTCGCCCAAGCAAACAACAGGCTGGGAAAAAGCCTACGGCACCTGGTATTCCCAGGCGGTCTCACATCCAGGTACTAACCAGGCCCGACCCTGCTTAGCATCCGAGATCAGATGAGATCGGGCGCATTTGGGGTGATGTGGCCGTAGGCGATTGGGCACCCTACTTTCAACTCTCTTGACAAAAGCCAAGGTGCTCACCTCGGGCAAACAAGCGGAAAAATACAACATGTCGCCCAAGCAAACAACAGGCTGGGAAAAAGCCTACAGCACCTGGTATTCCCAGGCGGTCTCCCATCCAGGTTCTAACCAGGCCTGACCCTGCTTAGCATCCGAGATCAGACGAGATCAGACGCATTCAGGGTGATGTGGCCATAGGCGATCAGGCACCCTACTTTCAACTCTCTTGACAAAAGCCAAGGTGCTCACCTCGGGCAAACAGGCGGAAAAATACAACAGGTCGCCCAAGCAAACAACAGGCTGGGAAAAAGCCTACGGCACTTGGTAATCCCAGGCGGTCTCCCACCCAGGTACTAACCAGGCCCGACTCCACTTAGCATCCGAGATCAGACGAGATCGGGCGCAATCAGGATGATATGGCTGTAGGCGATTGGCATTCCTCTTTCAACTCTCTTGACAAAAGCCAAAGTGCTCACCTCGGGCAAACAAGCGGAAAATTACAACAGGTCGCCCAAGCAAACAACAGGCTGGGAAAAAGCCTACGGCACCTGGTATTCCCAGGCGGTCTCCCATGCCGGTACTAAGCAGGCCCGACAATGCTTAGCATCTGCGATCAGATGAGATTGGACGCATTCAGGGTGATGTGGCCATAGGCGATTGGGCCCTCTACTTTCAACTCTCTTGACAAAAGCCAAGGTTCTCACCTCGGGCAAACAAGCGGAAAAATACAACAGGTCGCCCAAGCAAACAACAGGCTGGGAAAAAGCTTACGGCACCTGGTATTTCCAGGCGGTCTCCCATCCAGGTACTAACCAGGCCTGATCCTGCTTAGCATCTGAGATCGGGCGCATTCAGGGTGACGTGGCCGTAGGTGATTGTGCACCCTACTTTCTACTCTCTTGTCAAAAGCTTAGCATCCAGAAGTGGGAATGTTCTGTAGTCTGGGGTACTTATGCACTAACAATGGACTATCCCTTCAACTGAATTCATAAGTAATGACAGAAGCACGCAACTGTATTTTCATTTAATTAAAATCTATTAATTGGGTGACTTTAATACACAGCACCAGTTCTACTCTACTCTGCGCTGCTCTGCTCTACTCTACTATGTTCTACTCTACTCTGTGCTGCTCTTCTCTACTCTACTATGTTCTACTCTACTCTGCGCTGCTCTTCTCTACTATGTTCTACTCTACTCTGCGCTGCTCTTCTCTACTCTACTATGTTCTACTCTACTCTGCGCTGCTCTTCACTACTATGTTCTACTCTACTCTGCGCTGCTCTTCTCTACCCTACTATGTTCTACTCTACTCTGCGCTGCTCTTCACTACTATGCTCTACTCTACTCTGCGCTGCTCTACTCTACTCTGCGCTGCTCTTCTCTATTCTACTATGTTCTACTCTACTCTGCGCTGCTCTTCACTACTATGTTCTACTCTACTCTGTGCTGCTCTTCTCTATTCTACTATGTTCTACTCTACTCTGCACTGCTCTTCTCTACTATGCTCTACTCTACTCTGCGCTGCTCTTCTCTACTCTACTGTACTCTGCTCTACTTTACTCATACACTTTTTGCAAACTTTGCATTGAAACAGGGATTTTTCTCTACTGTACTCTGCTCTACTCTACTCATACACTCCTTTGCAAACTTTGCATTAAAACAGGGATTTTTTTTGTTCTCATACATTGCAATACATGTTTAAGCTGGCCAAGTGCATCAAAGTAATCCCTCTTTGGCGAGTCCCTACACTACTCTACCCTACTATGCACTGCTCTACTCTACACTTCTCTGCTCTGTGCTGCTCTTCTCTACTCTACTCTACTGCGTTCTTCTCTTCTCTATACTACTCTGTTCTACTTTGCTCTGCACTGCTCTTCTCTACTGTACTGTACTCTACTCATACACTCATTGCAAACTTTGCATTAAAACAGGGATTTTTTTGTTCTCATAAATTGCAATACATGTTTAAGCTGGCCAAGTGCATCAAAGTATACAGTAATTGTCCTAATAATAAAAGTCAGCAGCTACAGAATTTGTAGCTGCTGACATTTAATATTTTTTATGGGGAGGAGTAGAAGAGCCCTTTTCATTCATAGCTGGAGCTTAGTGCTGTTGATCCTCCTGCGGCCTTTTTTCTGCATGGCATTTCCCAGGGCTGGATTACTCATGGTGACAACAGTGGATCATGCCTACGGGCATGACTGCTTATGCCAGCCTTTGTCAACCTTTTCAACGCAGAGGAACCCTTGTAATACATTTCTGGTCCCAGGGAACCTTTGCTGAAAATTACTATATCTACAACTCATGATAAATTAGTGTGATGGGGAAGGGATCTCACCGCTCCAGGAGCAAACATGCAGGCTGTAAACTGTCTCTTCGGCTGGGAAGCCACAGGTGCTGGCTATTACCACTAGTAACAGATGAAAAACAAGCTCTGGACTGCCGCACTCTTCAGAAGACCACTTTCTTTTATTGGAAAATCACAGCTCAACAAACACAGTGGACAAAGAAAAATTGCTGACGTTTCGCACTAGCTGTAGTGCTTATTCATCATGTTCGCTGTGTTTCTAGTCCAGTTGAATGCGATTGACTTCTATCAGCTACGACCTGGATAAATGAGAATCATCACCTTCTTCTTTCCTTTTTTTTCAGTCTTTTATAATCTTCTTCTTCCTTTTTTTCTTTTTTCAGGAGCATCGGTGTAATTACATATATTCTGTAAGTATTCTTTTTAGTACAATTCAAAGCACTATTTGCAACCAAGATGAGGATTGTTTTATATACTTTACTGTGCTGCTTGTTCATTGTCACATTGCCAATTTACAAAAGGGATGGCCTTGTGATATAGCAATGCAATGCCAATACTGCATGGGGTATATTTTTACATATTATTTTTTAATAAAATGATGTGGTAAATCAACAAACTCGATTTTCCTTTCAATTAATATAATATTTAATGTCCTATATTATTTGTATTATTGTGTAAAAAAATAAAAAGCAGGGTCATAGATAGAGCATCCTGGGTGGTGGCCACCTTAAGTCACGGGAGTTGTCAACAAAGTATCTGCTCACCAGTGATAGACAGTGCAACAAGAGAGGAAAAAGGAGAACCCTGATTGGCTGCATTGGCAGCTGAAGTTTGGCCCTGCCCATTGGCAAGAAGGATAGTGGTGGGGAAAGAGGAGGACCCTGATTGGCTGCATTTCCAGCTAGACCTTTTTTCTGACCTTTGCAAGGAGGAAATGATGGGGAATAATTAGGACCCTGATTGGCTGCAATGGCAGCTGGACTTTGGCCTTGCCCACTGGCGAGAATGAAATCCTATGAAAGGAGAAGGACCCTGATTGGCTTCATTGGGAGTTGTACTTTGGCCTTGCCCACTGGCAAGAAGGAAGTGCTGGGGAAAGAGGAGGACCCTGATTGGCTGCATTGCCAGCAAGACTTTTGCCCTGCCCATTTGCAAGGAGGAAGTGCTGGGGAATAAGTAGGACCCTGATTGGCTGCATTGGCAACTGTAGTTTGACCTTGCCCACTGGCGAAGAGGAAGGCCCATGATAAGAGGAGGACCCTGATTGGCTTCATTTTCAGCTATACTTTGTCTATGCCCACTGGCAAGGAGGAAGTCCTATGAAAAGAGGAGGATGCTGATTGGCTGCTATAGTTTGGCATTGCCCACTGGCAAGAAGGAAGTTGCGAGGAGAGAGGAGGACCCGGATTGGCTGCATTGCCAGCTAGACTTTTGCCCTGTCCATTTGCAAGGAGGAAGGGCTGGGGAATAAGTAGGACCCTGATTGGCTGCATTGGCAGCTGGTCTTGCCCACTGGCAAGGAGGAAGTCCTATGAAAGGAGGAGAACCCTGATTGGCCCCTGACTTCACTGGCAGCTGGACTTTGGTCTAGAAGGAAGTCCCGGGGAAAGAGGAGGACCCTAATTGGCTACATTGTCGACTGGACGTTGACCCTGCCCACTGTCAAGGAAGAAATGCTGGGGAAAGAGTAACACCCCGATTGGCTTCGTTGGCAGCTGGCCTTTAGCACTGCCCACTGGAGGAAGTGCTGGGGACAATGTGGGGTGCTGGAGGTGATCAGTGGCACCTGCAGCAGGTAAAGAGAGTTCTGGGAGACTGCACAGAGAACAGACAACACAGCTAAATCATCCAGGAGGTCGAAAGCCACGTGACCACGCTGACCAATTTAGAACTTCTTCTGAGCCCCATTCTTCTGGGATGGAATGTCAGAGGCAAGAAGAGATCCCTCATTGGTCAGCACAGTCACGTGGCCTCGCTGACCAATAACTGCTTGCCATTGTAATGCTTATGGATGCCTATAATGCTTATGGACTCCAGGATTACTAGTTGCAGTGTATAGTGTACGGATCATCTAACCCAGTGGTCCTCAACTCCTATCCTCAGGACCCACTAACAGGCCACCTCCTCTGAGAGTGATGCAGTGGAAGTGTTGAACATAGAGGAGGACATGGAGGCCTCAGTAGTGTGGTGGAGCTTTTATAGTCCATCTGCCAAGCAAGGGACACAGGAAGCTGCAAAGCCGCTATAGTAAACAGTGATGTCACCCTCGTACCTAGACAGTGGATCACAAGACTGGCTGAACAGGATTACGGAACTTTATGGTGGTAAAGCAAATCACTTATTATAGCACCTTGAATTATCGAGAATGGCGCAGGTTGGGGATACAGCCAAACTACAACTCATTCCTACACATGAATGTGCTGTGGGGGGAGTGTAGGATTATATTTAAAAAGGCCATAGGTCCAAAAATATCTGTGGCATCTCCTTAATGAGACGGAAGTGATCTCTGCAATATATAAAGGAAACAGAGCGCGCCAACTAAGTGTAGTATATAGGAAACCACTTGATTTATTTTGTAGCTCTTTGGCTGGAATTACTCTTAAAATGTTGGGCACACTCAACCCTTATATTCTCTCCTTTTTTTTTTCCAGTCTCAGCGGAATGTCGCCATTCCAAGGTGAAACTGACGCAGAAACATTAACAAACGTAGTCGCCGGGAATTATGAATTTGACGATCGCTTCTTTAAAGAAACCAGTGAAATGGCCAAAGACTTCATTCGCCAGCTGCTGTTCAAAGATCCCAGGTTTGTCATCCAGACTGAACGCCATTAGTGCCCTGCTGACCACGCACGGGGCGGGGTGGGCTTTTTATGGTCACACACCAAACATATGCATCTATAGGGACTGAGGCGTCTGTGCTGTCGTAGACAGCTTATGGCCTTGGTTTATGATTGGGAGCCGGTGGGACGGGGTCCCGATCATGTTATCACTGTGACAGTCAATCACAGTGATCATGTGGTCAGGACATCTCCCCCCCTCCAGCATTAAAGTGGTTGTAAACCATTCCAATAAATAAACAAATTTGCCATGCTGTCCTGCTTAACCACTTGCCTACTGGGCACTAGACATGTGCACTGCCGAAAAATTTGTTTGTTTTCGTTTCATTTGTTATTGATTTTTTTTCTTTTTTTTTTCTTTTTTTGGATCATTCGTTCTGATTGAAATTCGTTATTTTGAATAAATTCCTAAAAATCCAAATTGTTAAAATCCGAAAATTCTAAATCTGAAAATAAGAACAAAAATCTGACAATACAAAAATTCGAAAGAACGAAAATTCGAAAATCCAAAATATCTAACTAATAATAACTAACTATTAAATTATAGGTATTGGAAATTTCTTTGAAACTTGGCTGTTAGTGAACGTAACAAATACAAATTTATCCGAAGTTAGGAATTATCCGAAATAACAAATTCTGCATCGAAATGAATGCAAAGTAACAAAATAATAATAATAAATAATAATAATAAAAAAAGTATTATTATTTATTATTATTATTAATAATTTGTTACGTTACATTCCTTTAGATTCGGCATTTGTTATTTTGGACAATTTGTAACCTCGGATAAATTCCGTTACGTTCACGAACAGCCAAATTTGAGAGGAAATTCTAATACCTATAATTTAATAGGCAGTAATAGTTATTTAATAGTTCGTTCTTATTTTTGGATTTTCGTTTTTATATTGAATTTCAGATTTTTTTGTTCTTTCTGAATTTTCGGATTTTTTAATTTTCGGATTTAAATTTTTTTTCAAATTTTCAGAAAGATTTGGTAAACGGGTTTTCACTCATTTTAATATTTCCGAATTTGTAAAAATATTGCTTCTAATGAATAAATATTTCAAAGTCTTAAGTATATATGGTGAGATAGATTGATAATTGTGAGACGAATTTCCTTAATTAGTTCTGAGTCAGCGTAATTCAAAAATGTGTATTTATTTGTACACATTTAAATAGAAAAGAATATTTACAAAAATAGTACAATGATAATCATTAGTATCTTTCTTTCTTATCAATATATCAAGCCATGTGGTCTATTGTACTTATTTAAAATGGCCGAATAACCCTTTGTATGCTGGAAAAATTCTGTGTGTAAGAGATGTCTTTCTGAGGTCTTCCCTCTAGCTGGCGAAATGTCCAAGAGCACATCTGAAAAAATAAGAATAGGGGGAAAACACTGCGCTGTAGTTAAATATATACAAAAGAAAGGCCTCAACAGCCAAAGCAGCAGCCAACACCAAAAACAAACAAAGTTCAACAAACAAAAGATAAAAATAGTGTAGCGCTTCAATAGTGATAAGTGTAATCAACATAAATTAAAAGAATAATCATGTAACAGTGATCATATAGATGATACAGATGGGTAGAGAAAAAGTCCAAAAATGAGCACAAATTTCACAATGTAGCTGGCACGGGGGTGACCGAACCGTCACAAAGCAGGAAAGGATCACACTAAACGAATGTGTTCATGTGAGTCAGCTTGTCTGTAAACATCAAGGAAGGTAGATAAATACTTCTTACCAACTCTGTTGGACTCACACAGTCGTATGACAGTTGAGTCTGAAAGGCTTGAGGTCACAATCTGGGACCAAGGAGTGTATCGAGGGAGGTCCGTTGAACTCGTGGAGGGACTCCAATCGGCTGTATGCCCGATGGTGTATTTCACAGATGGAACATCAAGGTAGTTTGTAGTCCAGCTCAGACGCGGCCCATTACACCGATACTCCAATCTCCCCAAGATGGGGAGGAAGATATTTGGGGGTTTAGACCAAAAAGAAGGGAAAAAAGAAAAAAGGGCTCCACATGGTGCGGGTCAGACGGTATAAAATAGTAATTTATTAAAGCCAAAAAGTTATTAATGACTTGGTGATCACAAAAAATGGAATAAAATGAAATTAAAAGCAATGTAGGGTGCCAACAGCTAGCCCAACGCGTTTCGACACATATGTCTTCGACAGGGGCATGTTGGGGCCCGCCACATTGCTAACAAATATATAAGGAGTCAGAGACAGTTCCGCCTACAAAGGGGCGGAGACTTCTGTCTCGGACAACCTCTTACAAATTCAATGAACAATTTAATCAGATCAAGATAAGCATATTCAAACGTAATAAGCAAATACAAATATCATCTAATGTGGCCTTCCTATTCATACGAGCTGTTAAATTAAATTTAGTGACAATAAGAGATGGATATAGACAACCATGATCATAAATAATTTAGTTACATATATTAGTCTGGGCCTCCTCAAACGTATACGTCCAGGGAAGTCTAATACACACATAGAACATATACAAAGTTACATCCAGCACTGATGCAAGAAGATCAACCATGTAATATTAATTCTATATAGACTGTATTATACCGTCACCTAAAAGGACTGGTTCACGTTTGTATTATATCATAGATGGAGCTATGAAGGTCAGGGTGGTAATATCTAATGGCGATCAGTCGTTGTGCAAGTTAGATGTTTCTTACTTGTTTACTGACGGTATGCAGCCGAAAAGTGTATATGCGTAGCCATAGTAACTGTTATTGCGTGCTATTCTATTGCTTGAAATTCCGATCAGGTGACCAGAAACGTAATGACGTGCAGTGTAACCAAGGGGCCTCAACCAATCCCTCGGTGTGCGTGTCACATGACTAAATGTGGGAGGGATTGTGAAGGACATACATCCACGGGGTGGAAGCGTGTACGTGTAAACGTCACACAATGCATCACTTTACAAGAATGTAGGGGAAGGGAGGGGCGTCGGAACTTGGCGCCATTTACCACGTGGTATTCGTCACCCGCCGCAGGGCGTAACGAGCGGCATCGGAACCAATCAAGGCGGTCAAATGCGTGACGACATTGCGCATGCATCGTGTCTTGTGACGCAATCACGTCATGCGCCGTGATATACGGAGGACTCATGATACCCAGGGCAAGCGGAAAAATACAAGAGAGCGCAGTCACGTCACGCCGCACCAAATATCAGGTCGCGTCGTAACCATGGCGACCGCAAAACGTCCCTGCATTTAAAAGGCAAAATGTCATAAAGTAAAAAAACAAAAATGAAGAAAAAAGAGGGGGACCCAGACATCCCACCAAAACTGGCATAAAAAATTGGTAGTAAATAATGTCAGATAAATTAAAAAATATAAAAATAGTGGAATGAATCAGATACTGTGCGTTCAAATTACGCACCCACTAACAAGACAGACCCTAGGACACCTGAGGCACAAGGGTGGACTCAAGATGTGATGAATATAGCATATTCACAAATTATGCCAGATATACAACTAGAAAAACTATGTGTAAATATATGTTTCCTAAAAAAACATCTGTCCCAGATCGCATAATGTTGGAAAAAATATGCAATGTAATCACACATGTCTATAATAGAACATGGGACAGGGATTGGGGGACATATAAAAGGAAGAGTGAGTTAGACTACAAAAAATCGTGATTTTATGGGAATGAATAAATGCCGTGCAGAAAGGACACAGACCAGAAATTGTGGAATGTGTGCCGTGGGGGTGAAGTGTTACATAGGTTAATTTACATACTGATAGGGCCTCCCTTATACAAAAGAAAGTCAAAACAAGAACTAATGACAAATTCAAATGGTCTTTTTTTACCACTTTCTCTACACAACACAACGACATAAAGAGAATCATTAATAGGCACTGGAAGGTATTATGCAGTGACAAGGTCCTAGGTGGAGTTATTCCAGAGAGGGCTGGAACTATCTACAGGGGAGCCCGATCAATACAAAATGATATCTCCCCTAATGTAATAGACATCCCTAAACCGATACAATTTTTTCCACAGAGCAAGGGATACTTTCCCTGCAGAAAATGCAACGTCTGCATACACAACACGTTGGGTAGGGGGAAAAGTGATTCCTTCACATCTACATCCACTTCACGCAGGTACCTTATGAAACACTTTACTACTTGCACCACCAGGTATATTGTTTACTTGATCACATGTCCTTGCAACCAACAATACGTTGGCCGCACCATTCGCAACTTTTCTATTAGAGTCAACGAACACCTTAGTAAAATCAAAAAAGGCTGTGACAAACACACGGTCCCGAGACACTATCTCGAAAAACACAATAGAGACCCCACGGGTACACGCTTCCAAGTCATTGACAAATTTGTCCCGAACTGGAGGGGAGATTCATGCCTGAGGGGGGTGTCGCGCCTCGAGACATTTTGGATTTATGAATTGAGGTGCTTCTCCCCCTTCGGCATGAACACAGATTGGGACATTAATAGTTTCATTAATCAGGCCTAATTTATTTAGTTATAGATCATTATTATCACACCTCACTTTTGTTATTTCTTCTGATCTATATGTTTATAATTATACTTTCTTCACTGATTCTTTGTTTGTTCACCCATTAACCTATGTAACACTTCACCCCCACGGCACACATTCCACAATTTCTGGTCTGTGTCCTTTCTGCACGGCATTTATTCATTCCCATAAAAACACGAATTTTTGTAGTCTAAGGCCGCGTACACACGGGCGGACTGTTCGCCCAACTTTGTCCGCTGAACAGGGTTTGTGCGGACAGTTCGCTCGTGTGTGGGGCTTCAGCGGACAGTTTCAGCGGACAGTTGGACGAACAAGGTTTTTCGGAAATTCCGAAAAACTGTCCGCTGAAACCTTGTTTGAGCGAACAGTCCGCTCGTGTGTAGGCTTGTTCGACAAACTAAGTTCCGCGCATGCTCAGAACGGATTTCCACGTCGGAAAGTTGCATTGAAGTGTATTGTACGTCGAAATTTTCATCCCGTCGTACGTGTCGAAACGTCATCGCGCACGGTTTCAGCAAACTGTTCGTTCGTCGTGTGTGGGCTTGTCCGCCCATGCTAAGTTTGAGCGGACTGTCCGCTCAAACTGTTGGACGGACACGGTTGGGCGAACAGTCCGCCCGTGTGTACGCGGCCTTACTCACTCTTCCTTTTATATGTCCCCCAATCCCTGTCCCATGTTCTATTATAGACATGTGTGATTACATTGCATATTTTTTCCAACATTATGCGATCTGGGACAGATGTTTTTTTAGGAAACATATATTTACACATAGTTTTTCTAGTTGTATATCTGGCATAATTTGTGAATATGCTATATTCATCACATCTTGAGTCCACCCTTGTGCCTCAGGTGTCCTAGGGTCTGTCTTGTTAGTGGGTGCGTAATTTGAACGCACAGTATCTGATTCATTCCACTATTTTTATATTTTTTAATTTATCTGACATTATTTATTTACTACCAATTTTTTATGCCAGTTTTGGTGGGATGTCTGGGTCCCCCTCTTTTTTCTTCATTTTTGTTTTTTTACTTTATGACATTTTGCCTTTTAAATGCAGGGACGTTTTGCGGTCGCCATGGTTACGACGCAACCTGATATTTGGTGCGGCGTGACGTGACTGCGCTCTCTTGTATTTTTCCGCTTGCCCTGGGTATCATGAGTCCTCCGTATATCACGGCGCATGACGTGACGTGATTGCGTCACAAGACACGACGCATGCGCAATGTCGTCACGCATTTGACCGCCTTGATTGGTTCCGATGCCGCTCGTTACGCCCTGCGGCGGGTGACGCATACCACGTGGTAAATGGCGCCAAGTTCCGACGCCCCTCCCTTCCCCTACATTCTTGTAAAGTGATGCATTGTGTGACGTTTACACGTACACGCTTCCACCCCGTGGATGTATGTCCTTCACAATCCCTCCCACATTTAGTCATGTGACACGCACACCGAGGGATTGGTTGAGGCTCCTTGGTTACACTGCACGTCATTACGTTTCTGGTCACCTGATCGGAATTTCAAGCAATAGAATAGCACGCAATAACAGTTACTATGGCTACGCATATACACTTTTCGGCTGCATACCGTCAGTAAACAAGTAAGAAACATCTAACTTGCACAACGACTGATCGCCATTAGATATTACCACCCTGACCTTCATAGCTCCATCTATGATATAATACAAACGTGAACCAGTCCTTTTAGGTGACGGTATAATACAGTCTATATAGAATTAATATTACATGGTTGATCTTCTTGCATCAGTGCTGGATGTAACTTTGTATATGTTCTATGTGTGTATTAGACTTCCCTGGACGTATACGTTTGAGGAGGCCCAGACTAATATATGTAACTAACTTATTTATGATCATGGTTGTCTATATCCATCTCTTATTGTCACTAAATTTAATTTAACAGCTCGTATGAATAGGAAGGCCACATTAGATGATATTTGTATTTGCTTATTACGTTTGAATATGCTTATCTTGATCTGATTAAATTGTTCATTGAATTTGTAAGAGGTTGTCCGAGACAGAAGTCTCCGCCCCTTTGTAGGCGGAACTGTCTCTGACTCCTTATATATTTGTTAGCAATGTGGCGGGCCCCAACATGCCCCTGTCGAAGACATATGTGTCGAAACGCGTTGGGCTAGCTGTTGGCACCCTACATTGCTTTTAATTTCATTTTATTCCATTTTTTGTGATCACCAAGTCATTAATAACTTTTTGGCTTTAATAAATTACTATTTTATACCGTCTGACCCGCACCATGTGGAGCCCTTTTTTCTTTTTTCCCTTCTTTTTGGTCTAAACCCCCAAATATCTTCCTCCCCATCTTGGGGAGATTGGAGTATCGGTGTAATGGGCCGCGTCTGAGCTGGACTACAAACTACCTTGATGTTCCATCTGTGAAATACACCATCGGGCATACAGCCGTTTGGAGTCCCTCCACGAGTTCAACGGACCTCCCTCGATACACTCCTTGGTCCCAGATTGTGACCTCAAGCCTTTCAGACTCAACTGTCATACGACTGTGTGAGTCCAACAGAGTTGGTAAGAAGTATTTATCTACCTTCCTTGATGTTTACAGACAAGCTGACTCACATGAACACATTCGTTTAGTGTGATCTTTTCCTGCTTTGTGACGGTTCGGTCACCCCCGTGCCAGCTACATTGTGAAATTTGTGCTCATTTTTGGACTTTTTCTCTACCCATCTGTATCATCTATATGATCACTGTTACATGATTATTCTTTTAATTTATGTTGATTACACTTATCACTATTGAAGCGCTACACTATTTTTATCTTTTATATCAAGAGCACATCTGCCTAGTTGTGTGTGTAGGATTCAACAGAAAGTCTCACTCCCAGACTTATGACTATATCAACCATTCTCTAATCTCCCGCCCGAAAGATAACTCCTCCTTTACAAAAGTGTGGGCTAATGAGTGGTTACTTATAATCAAGTCACCATATGTTAACACTTAAAACACAGCTCCACAGCCTAAAATGACCGGATGTAAGGGGGAAGGGAGAATTTCAGACTCTATGCAAACTTTCACTTACATTTAAGAAAAGCTTATATAAAATATACAATATTCCTCAAAATCCTGACAGGTTTTAAATGTTTACTTTTTCAATTATCGCAAGTCATAACATAGAATTAATTGACTCAAAGTTTTCTTTCACACAATATGGAATATTCATATTCTGAATAAAGTATAATAAAGCCAATTAAAATTTAGATATTAAGAATATAACACAATTAACAAATTTTGTCGAAGTTTCGTTGAAAAACAAAGTCAGAAAGAAACAAATTGCACATGTCTCCTGGACACTTTTACCCCCAAAACAGTTGCATAATGTGCTAGTATGCATCCCTATGACATGCAGCACCCCCCTCTTTTGCACGTCATACAAAGACAAGTTACTGCAACCCCCCCCCCCCCAAGAAGATCAGTGCAGTCCTCCATTATTCTGTGCTGTTGGGAATGCTTAGCTGATCTGGTTTGCTCCCGGCTGGCAAAACTGAGAGCAAATGAGCAAAGTTCAGGGACCAATACCGACCAATCAAAAGTTTTTTTGTTTTTTTTTAACTGATTGCCCTGAATCGATTTATTTTAGTATTTGTAACAATTCTGCTTTTTGTTTTCTCCACAGTGACAGGATGACAGTGGTGGAGTGTCTGATTCACCCATGGATAAAGATAAGCGACAATCGGCAACAAGGGTTCACTCACATGGAGGATACAAAATGCACCAAAAAACAGTAAATCACTGAATTCTTAAAAAACAATATAATTTTATTCAGATAAATTAAATCATATTAAATTTCCGTGAAATATATAAAAATATGATAAATATTTGTACAAATATATATATGTGTGTGTGTATATATATATATATATATATATATATATGTAGAAATAGGCAGTTGACATTCTAGTACTGGACGCATTTCGTGAAACAATGTCCACTTCTTCAGGACATTGAAGCATTTTATAGGATATCCACCAACCATACAACATAAGTGAGAATTAAAACTCCTTCTCTGCCAAAAAACAATGGAGTGCAGTGGAGGAACAACATGGGAGGCGCTCTGTCCGGGGAAAACCCAATTCCTGTAGAAAGGGCCACCAAACAGGGACCACACAGTGGGGATAATCAACCAAGATGTCCAACATATATATAGTAGGTAATTAGAAGTTGCCGTTAACTCTTAAGACCAGGCCACAGACATCAGCAGTATGGACAACCATCACCAGTATGGACAACCATCACCACAGCCAGAAGAAGAGTGAGAAGATCTTCTAACGTTGACTGTCATTGGCCATCAGTGGCCTCCATATCCCTCTGTGGTGAACACAAGTTATTGGTGATTGGTTCTGCGCTTTGGTGGTCAAGGCATGCAAACTGTTGAACCTTGTGTTTGCATGCAAAGCAGTGGAGAAGCAACATGGGAGGCGCTCTTTCCGGGGAAAAAACAATTCCTGGAGAAAGGGCCACCAAACAGGGACCACACAGTGGGAATAATCAGCCAAGATGTCCAACATATAGTAGGTAGCTAGAAGTTGTCATTAACTCTTAAGACCAGGCCACAGACATCAGCAGTATGGACAACCATCACTGCAATGGATCAAAGAGCAAGAAAAAATCCTGGACGGCCGCACACTGGTACAACAACTTTATTCGTGAATTAAAGTAGCTTACGCGTTCACACCGTAAGTTGGTGCTTAATCATAGCTATGATAATATAAGCACCAACTCATGGTGCGAAACACGCAAGCTATTTGCCTCTACCTCTGCATAGCATGGACTGACTGTTTTGGAGTTTAATTCACAAATAAAAAGTGTTGTATTGGTGTGCGGCCATCCAGGATTTTTTCTTGCTCTTTGATCTTCTGAAGTGTACATGTATGTTGTAATTGTATGTGATCATATCTCTCCCTCAGCTGTCATACAACATGGTGTCTGCATATAATCGACTCTGCCGCATGAAGCTGCTGTGTCATCCCGCAAAAAGTGATGAGGATCTGGTAAGTATTGGGGGCAGCCCCCCAAAATAAAGAACAGTCACTTAGATCTACCTGTCACGTACCTTTAAGGCAGAGCCCGGAGTGCAGGGAGTGGCTTCTCGTAGACCTCTGACTCAAGAGACCCTGGTAGTGATGACAGGGGCTCAGGAGCACAGAGGGGCACAAGTGCCTGACTGGATGGTAGGTGTAAGAAGCAGCAGACCATTGATGGTGGAGGTGTATTGTTGTCCAGTATCGGAATGCAGGCAAAGGTGAGGTAGGGTTCAGCAGACAGCAGAAGGATTCCTGTAGTCCAGCAACGGGATGCAAGTGATCGCAGGGAACAGCGAACAACGGAGGGGTTCTGTAGTCCGAGAGCAGATGCAGGTGCAAACGGAATACTGCGGAAGTGGGAAGAGTCCAGTAGTCTGCAGCAAGGAGGTAGAAGGCTACAAACGCAGAGGGAGTAACAGCCGGGTATGGTGGAAGACTGGGAGGTGTCCCGTAGTACAACAGCGGTAAACAAGCAACTTACAGTTGACGGATGGTGTTACAGTCCAGGTCAGGCACAGGCAGGCAGATCAGGTACAGAAACGGAATCCAGATGAGTAGTCGGGTACAAAGCCAAAGTCGGGGGGCAGGCAGCAAACAGCAGAGTCGGGAACAGGCCGGGTTCAATACGGATCAGGATACGGATGCAGGTTCAGGTTCAGATACAGGTTACCAGGAAGCACGGGAACGCTGTTGATCAGGCAGCAAGGCAGTGAAGCATGGATCCAGTTTAAATAGCGCTATTGGCGCCAATTGCGTCAAATGGCCGCGCGCGCACCCGCGCACCGCTGATCTTGGTAACGCTCTTGAAACTGCGCAAAAGATCTCCTGCGACTTACGCCACTCGGACGCCTGTGAGAAGGGTCTTCCTGACACTACCACATACTGTCAGGATTATTCAAAAACACAGAGATGTTGATATATGTGACCAATAGCCACCCTTAGGAATTCACATTCCTGTATGCATGTAGTGTATCTAAACCCAATAATATAATATTCTCATATATTTAGTATATATGTTCTATATTGCAGCTTATTGGTCCTTGGATGTGGTGGCTGCATTCATTTTCTAGTTTGAGTAGTAGCACACTCTCTGTCCTAGGATGAAAACTCTCAACAACTAGATGTGGTGGCTACACCGCCAATCCCAGACCTAAGATGATCCACCAGTCCCAGACCTCAGATGATCCACCAGTCCCAGACCTCAGATGGTCCGCCAGTCCCAGACCTCAGATGGTCCGCCAATCCCAGACCTCAGATGGTCCTTAGATGTGGTGGCTACACCGCCAATCCCAGACCTCAGATGATCCACCAGTCCCAGACCTCAGATGGTCCGCCAGTCCCAGACCTCAGATGGTCCACCAATCCCAGACCTCAGATGGTCCTTAGATGTGGTGGCTACACCGCCAATCCCAGACCTCAGATGGTCCGCCAATCCCAGACCTCAGATGGTCCGCCAATCCCAGACCTCAAGTGGTCCTTAGATGTGGTGGCTACACCGCCAATCCCAGACCTCAGATGGTCCACCAATCCCAGACCTCAGATGGTACGCCAATTCCAGACCTCAGATGGTCCGCCAATCCCAGACCTCAGATGGTCCACCAATCCCAGACCTCAGATGGTCCGCCAACCCCAGACCTCAGATGTCCTTAGATGTGGTGGCTACATTCATTTTCTACCTTCCATACATTAGTAGCACACTCCCTGTTCTAGGGTGACAACACTCAACTTCTTGTAGCTGACAAGCCTTAAGAGAAAATGCTGAGTAGGTTTCCCTACCCCTCCACCAATCCCAGACCTCAGATACAGCGAGGACCTATTCCCCAAGACTGATTTAGATTGATTGCCCCAGAGCCTGTTGTAGCAGCTGTGTACTACAGCATAGGTACCCGGAGAAAAAATAGATGCAAGTGCTGCCCAACATGGTGGAGGGACAGGCAGTGGGCCCATAGGAAGAATAGATGTAGCTCATGCCCAAGGTGGTGGAAAGACGGGCAATGTGCCCACACTTTATATGAGGTCTGAAGGGGGTCTATAAACCTATTGGGGAGGGATAGCTAAAAAGTAAACTATTGATTAAACAGACCTTTGTGCAACAATCATGCAGATAGTTCTGGGTTTTCTTTTAGAAAAGTTTGCTCTATGGTTTAGGTATCTTGGAGGCCACCTGTGCTTCCCTAAAGGGATTGCAAAGCTTAATTTAAAATAAATAAATAAAATAACAAACATGTTCTACTTACCTGCTCTGTGTAAGGGTTTTGCACAGAGCAGCCTTCACTGGGGTTCCCCTGCTGGCGCTTCTGGCCCCCTCACTTCATTGACTGCCCCCACGGAAAGCCAATTTCCCTGGGGCCACACGTACGGGCATTGACACAGACAGCGGGACTCAGGGCCCGAGCCAATGGCTCCTTAATCTGTCCTATGAGATAAGAGCCAGCAGCAGGAGCCTCTGGGCTCATGCACAGTTCTGGAACAAATGGGCTTAGGTAAGGAAAAGGGGGGGGTCTGGGGGGTGGGGGCGCTGCAGCAAAGAAGTATTGAATGCATTAAGGTGAAAAATGTTGAGACTTTACAATCCCTTCAAAGGCAGGGTTCCTCAACCAGGGTTCCTGTAGAGGTTGTTAGGGGTTCCTTGAGCAGTTTTGCCTCTCGGATAAGTTCCCACTGACACCATCAGGTCCTTCAGACTTCATGAACAGGTGCGTCTGACCTGCAGTTGACCTCTTTCTGACTTGCATTTGACCTGCTTGAGGCAGGACTGGTATGGAAATTCAAAACCCACCTGATACTAACAAAACTCCCTGAATACAGACCCTGTAACCCAACTCTCCATATTCCTGAAAGATCCATCAATGAGGACCCAAGAAGCCACTGCCAACTCCCCAACTGGTCTCTATTCATTACTATGGAGATGCCGCTAGGTATGCTTAATACACATGCTCTCCATAGGAATGAATGGGTTCAGTTCAAGCCCTAATCAGTCAATAAGCGGGAGGGAAACAAATCTCAAAAGGCTTACAATCCTATTTAATCTTTCAGAGACAATGTGAGAGTGATCAAGAGGACGAGAAGACCAAACCCGTTACACTCCTACGTAGGCGTTTGAGCAGCTGCTCCTGAGCTGATGAGACATCCCTCCGAATCTCAAGCATGCGCTGTCCTCTTTCACCTGTTTGCAGTACTGACCACGATGGAAACCTTGTGCCTACAGGAGCCCAGGAGACACCTGGAGAAGCATGGCTGCTAGTGTACCAAGAGGAGGTGGGCTTTTTCCAACATCGCCCAATACAGACAATGATCTCAGATTTGTTTGCATGTGACTGTTTACAGGAACTTTTATTTAAAGAAAAAACAAGCATGTCGCGTGTTTTATCTTTTATGCTGCTAAGAGTCGGCACATACCATCATTTAACCATAGTGGCCTACCAACCTTGCCATGGAATGGAATTGTTACATTGGTGAGTGCTTATACTTTATCGCAACTTATATCCTAGTGATTTCCAGTAGACATGTGCAGAGTAAAATATTTCGTTTCGGAATTTCGTTTTCATCCGAAAAATTTATTTATTTAGTTACTCCCGAAATTCGTTTTTATTTATTTTGTTTTTCGTTCAAAAATTGCATTCGTCCGAAAATTCACATGAATTACGGTCGAATCTGTCTTTGAAGGCTTATGGTGTCTGTCGAATGTATAAAGAAGATTAGACGGAGCTAGTATATAGCATACTTCGTGTGAACTTTAGAACCCTATTAAAGTCTATGGGACTCCAACGTTCACAATCTAAAGTGCTAATTTTAAAGGCTAATTTGCAAATTACTGTCCTAAAAAGTGTTTGGGGACCTGGGTCCTGCCCCAGAGGACATGGATCAATGCAAAAAAAAAAGTTTTAAAAACGGACGTTTTTTCAGGAGCACTGATTTTAATAATGAATAAAGTGAAACAACAAAAGTGTAATATTCCTTTAAATTTCGTAGGAGGGGGTGTCTATAGTATGCCTGTGAAGGGGTGCATTTTTCCCGTGCTTAGAACTGTCCCTGCACAAAGTGTCATTTGTGCAGGATAAAAAGTCTTTTAAAATCACTCGCAGCTATTATGAATTGTCGGCTCCGTAATACAGAGAACACTCATTGAAAGTCATTGATAAAAAAAAAAAAGCGTGGGGGTCCCCCAAATTCAATTACCAGGCCCTTCAGGTCTGGTATGGATATTAAGGGGAACCCCGCGTCAAATTAAAAAAAAAATTGACGTGGGGGTCCCCCTAAAAATCCATACCAGACTCTTTATCCGAGCAAGCAACCTGGCAGGCCGTAGGAAAAGAGGGGGGGACGAGAGAGCGGCCCCCTCCCTTCTGAACCGTACCAGGCCACATGCCCTCAACATTGGGAGGATGCTTTGGGGGTCTGTGACCCCTCAAAGCACCTTGTCCCCATGTTGATGAGGACAAGGGCCTCATCCTCACAACCCTAGCCGGTGGTTGTGAGGGTCTACGGGCTGTTGTGAATTCTTGAAGAAATACATTTAATATTCGCTGGCAGAGATGAGGGATTTCAGTAGGCCTAAAAAAAGTGGATGAACTATAATGTTGATATTATTGAACTGTGACCTCTTGGAGACCTTTAAAGCAAAGTACAAGATCTTGCAGGTTTTTTCCAAATGTTAAAAGGATTAGTTCTTTTTAAACTTTTACAAAACCTGTGTTAAAAAAAGAGACTGAAACAATGGTATTTTCTGTCACCAAACAAAAAGCTGTTTACTTATTTTGTTGGTTAGAGTGAGAAGACCAAACTTGCATAAGTATTTATCACATGAAAATAACCCTTAACTAGAAAACCCCATTGTGCGTAAGTAAAAAGACTGTTTGGATAGTATACAACCATGCAAATAGCTGACACCTTATCCAACAAAATCTATTGAAGGACACAACTAACCCATTTAATCATTTATTGGAAGCTCAGAGTTCATCTCAAAACATGCTGTAAGATTCATATACCAGTATCATCCATATTTTTCTAAGCCATTCAAATTATACATAGGTCAACAAGGAGATATTGTGGTTTGGTATCTAATGATCTAAAGAACTTTGTCATAAAGAAATTATATATGAAAGTGTGATTATAAGTAGAAGTGTTTTAGCAACAAATTAGTATTATGAAAAACATATAATCATGATTATAACTGTATAAGAATTTAACCTAGGTTTAGATAAACAAATATTGATTGGATACCCGAATTATACATGTATCCATATAGATAATAATTGTATGTGATTTGTTTGATATATATCTAACCTGTGTCCTTTCTAAATGGACTAAAGATTAACAGATATACATTGATATACATATATATCACCATTTTATGCAAGTGATTATTGAAAATTATGTTAAAGCGTATTTTATATTATGCCATAATTCTTGAACACTCGAGATATATTCGTTAGAACATATATAAACAACGAACGCATATTATAGAAATAAAAAAATATTAACTTAAAGAAATAAAACACCAAACACATGTGAGACACCTGGTGGTTGAAGGTGCTATTACCTTAAAATCACGAGACTTCCGGGAAAGCTAACCATTACATGTTGCCAGCCAATGAGGAGGGAACACATACCCTCTGGGCAGAACTTAGTATAATTTTATGATCTTTTTGTTTAAGAGGATATTTAAGAAACTAGAAAGATGGCCATGAGGAAAGAGGAGGAAGCTCGGAGGAGAGCTGGGGGGAGAGAGTCAGGGGGAAGCTTAGGGACCCCCCCCTGAGAAGGGACACTGAAAGACATGCATGAATACACATTTTTACATTCATGAAGATCCCTGCTCCTTGGAACTCGGAGGTCACACAAAGTAATTCCTCTGTAAGAGAATCCATGTTGGAAGCCACGGCAGCCATCTTAAAATTCCTGGTAACCAACACTCCACACTAATAGCCATATTGGAAATGGGTAAATATATGTTTATCATCTATTCTATGTTCTCTTAAATATTGATTTTTCTGAATATTCTATTATTGAAATATTTCTCCTGAATCAATAACCACCTTTTAGATTTTTCTCTAAATTTAATTTTTCATTATAAATTCTTTTTGCATAGATGCCAATTTTATTGACAAACAAATGTCTAATTTGTTTCACATTGTTAACCACTTACTTACCTGCAGTATAGTAACGGTTGGACGTGTGAAATACAGACATTCTGTTTAATTGTCAATTATCAAAAGGTTATTGATTCCACCGAGAAGTGATAATGGTGATAATTGTGTCCAGGGTACTAGTTTGAGGGTTTCCAGTAATTGTCAAAATGATCAAGTAATGCAATCTGTATTTTAATATTTCATGTAAATATTTGTTTTCTGTCAATCAATAAATGTAACTATTTTGTATGATCACTCGTCTCCGTGAATAAGTTTCACATATATAGACTGTGTCATATAGACTGATTCTGTATCTTAAAAATATCTTCGTTAAAAATTACTTAGTAAATATTGTGCGGGTAAATTGTCCTTAAAAAGCACAACATATATAAATGGAGGCACTGCGTGAGATAATGTCGATATTTTGTACAGGATCAATCATAGTTACGGTGGTGACAGAAATAATATATTGCATGAAATTATTAATTATTAGTTTTTAAAAAAAAATATTTTTGCCAAGAAAAATATCTGGTCAAAGTGAATTTTATGTTGATGGGGATTATCAAGAGTCAGCCCTTAGTGGTAATATGAGTACTCAGACAAAATGGATACAAGTACAGGAAATGTTGGATATAATGTCAAAAATTAACATGATAAATCATGCCGAAAAAAGTTTGTCTAACGAGAATGGTCTAGAAACACATATTGAAGACCTTATAAACCACACCCGTCAATCAATAAAAGACGTGTGGAACGTGGAAGGTCAAAGTATTCAACTCACAGACAGCTCATCTGAGACAAAGGAAATAGAAAGGCGTTTAAACGTCAATATACCCAACTAGAATCACCTGGTGGTTGAAGGTGCTATTACCTTATATATGGTATATATGATATCTTAGAATCACAGTCCCATTTAATAGAAGGGGAATGTGAGCTCACAAAAAAGCTAAAGGAGAATAAAGACAAGGCAGATTATTATGATGAGTCTATAGTGACAATGATGAAACATGAAACAGAACAGAACAGATGAGAAATAATGCAATTAAAAAGCACAACAGGGCGGGGGGCTTATCAGAATCTGGGTTTCCCCTTGCGTCAGAGGGGGGCGCCCTCCGCATATAACAAACTTCAGGCCGCCGAAATCCCCGCAGTGTCTCCTCAGTGGAGACAGAAGGTGGATAGATTCGCTGCGCTGGATGAGATCAGCGTCGCTGGAACCCGGAGAGATGATCGTCCGTCGCTGGATAGCAAGAGTGGATTACCATCGCTGGAATCTTTTTTTTTATTTTTAATAAAGGAATTTTTCAAAAGTGTGTTTGTCTTATATAACTATTTTTTACACTTTCTTTGTGAAATGGTAGGGGTACTTTTGTACCCCCTTACCATTTCAAACAGGGGGGGCGGGATCTGGGGGTCCCCTTGTTAAAGGGGGCTTCCAGATTCTGATAAGCCCCCCGCCCGCAGACCCTCACAACCACCAGCCAGGGTTGTGAGGATGAGGCCCTTGTCCTCATCAACATGGGGACAAGGTGCTTTGAGGGGTCACAGACCCCCAAAGCATCCTCCCAATGTTGAGGGCATGTGGCCTGGTACGGTTTAGGAGGGAGGGGGCCGCTCTTTCGTCCCCCCTCTTTTCCTGCGGCCTGCCAGGTTGCGTGCGGATAAAGGGTCTGGTATGGATTTTTAGGGGGACCCCCACGTCAATTTTTTTTTTCATTTGACGCGGGGTTCCCCTTAATATCCATACCAAACCTGAAGGGCCTGGTAATTGAATTTGGGGGACCCCCACGCTTTTTATTTATTTATTTATTTATTTTTATCAATGACTTTCTATGAGTGTTCTCTGTATTACGGAGCCGACAATTCATAATAGCTGCGAGTGATTTTAAAGGACTTTTTTTCCTGACACTTTGTGCAGGGACAGTTCTAAGCACGGGAAACATGAGCCCCTTCACAGGCATACTATAGACAACCCCCCCTACGAAATTTAAAGGAATATTACGCTTTTATTGTTTCACTTTATTCATTATTATAATCACTGCTCCCGAAAAAACGTCCGTTTTTAAAACTTTTTTTTTGCATTGATACATGTCCCCTGGGGCAGGACCCGGGTCCCCAAACACTTTTTAAGACAGTAACTTGCAGAATCTTTTCTCTCTGTTGAGTATTTTCTCTATATAATCTTGGACTAATAGAGGTAAGGTTAGGCACATTCGACCACAGGTTCTATAGACACAGATTATTGTCAGAGTCACGTCGAATCTCCTATTCTATATTGAACTTTTGTAACAATGAAAACGAAAATAAAGCATTTATTTATGTCGGATCTTTCTTTTTTCGGATTCTGTGCTTTCGTTATCGTTTGTCAAAACGAAAACAAAAATAGCTGAAATTCGGACGAAAATGCATTCAGACGAAAACGAATGCACATGTCTAATTTCCAGCTGCATGTTTTTAAGAAAACGTTTGGGAGCGTAATCACCTTATGGTAGGTGGAACTTGTAGGTTTCTTCACACTGCCATCTTAACACATTAACACAAACCTGTCGGCCGTTTTAAAATTAAAGTCCTTCCTAAGAGCGTATACCGCAAGGTGCTGCTGGAATACCCTATACTGTGTACATCTCTCTATTAGTTTCACTATGTTATAAGAACTACAACTTCTGGATTTTGTGACACCAACCTTCAGCTTTTCCGTTAAGAGTCTTAGTGGTCATTGGATGGTTGGGTGTCAGTAAGGCAGGGCTTACGCCAGAATTTAGGATAGTTATAGGGTTTGTTTTAACTTTTATGGCCCTTTTCCAAGAAATTCCCCGGTGTTCCCAGCATCTTACATAACACTCCTCCACTGTTTAAATAGCTGCTCCTGCCCCCATGCTCAGCCTGTCCCAAAACTGTCCACTTGAAGACCGCCTAACGTACGTTGGGGATTTCAAGTGGATGATGCTTGCAGCTATTGTTTTGTTTTTGCCGCCTTTTTTTGTTTGTAAAAAAGCGAATTAGCCGCTAGATTGCTTTCACAGGCCATGAGAGTTATGCCCCTCCTGGATCTCTGTCCCACTGGAGAGCTGGAACTGAAGCTGGCAGTTTCACTGTCTTACCACAGAGTCCATGGAGGACTGGAAGATCTCCAATGGGCTCCATGGTATAGGAAACTGGAAGCGACAAGGACCAGAAGGTCTCCAATGAGCTCTATGGTATAGGAAATGGGAAGCGACAAGGACCGGAAGGTCTCCAATGGGCTCTATGGTATAGGAAGCTGGAAGCAACAAGGACCAGGTCTCCAATGGGCTCTATGGTATAGGAAACTGGAAGCGACAAGGACCAAAAGGTCTCCAATGGGCTATATGGTATAGGAAATGGGAAGCAACGAGGACCAGAAGGTCTCCAATGGGCTCTATGGTATAGGAAAGTGGAAGCGACGAGGACCAGAAGGTCTCCAATGGGCTCTATGGTATAGGAAACTGGAAGCAACAAGGACCAAAAGGTCTCCAATGGGCTATATGGTATAGGAAATGGGAAGCAACGAGGACCGGAAGGTCTCCAATGGGCTCTATGGTATAGGAAACTGGAAGCGAAAAGGACCAGAAGGTCTCCAATGGGCTATATGGTATAGGAAATGGGAAGCGACGAGGACCGGAAGGTCTCCAATGGGCTCTATGGTATAGGAAGCTGGAAGCGACAAGGACCAGAAGGTCTCCAATGGGCTCTATGGTATAGGAAACTGGAAGCAACAAGGACCAAAAGGTCTCCAATGGGCTATATGGTATAGGAAATGGGAAGCAACAAGTACCAAAAGGTCTCCAATGGGCTCTATGGTATAGGAAACTGGAAGCGACAAGGACCAGAAGGTCTCCAATAGGCTCTATGGTATAGGAAACGGGAAGCGACGCATACTGTCGTCACGTCGGGATGCAAACGGCGCCATTTTTAAATCTTGAAAGTAGTGGTCTATCAAAATGATAATTCCGGTTCAGAAACCGAAGATTCTGGATGCATTTGGCAGAAATTCATGGTTTTTAAAAAAAACTATATTTTTATAAATAATTGTATTATATTCGACTTTTTTATTAATATCATAAATTTAAATGAATATAAATTGTCGGCTTTTTGAAGCAGTGTTAAAAAAAATCCTGCTTGCTGCATTTTTGGTGCATATGTGGTCAGCACCTCCTCATTGAAATGCACCGAAAACACAGCAAGAACGCATCAAAAATGAACCTGTGTTGTGTTTTTGATGCTTTTTTTTTAGTCACATGACGTTCACACCATAAGTACGGTAAAATCGCAGACGTTTTCGGCAGCCATTACCTGCGCTTTTTTTTTGCTTTCGTCAGAACGCTAAAAACCCTATTTTTGGGGCGATAATTTTCGGTGGCCGAACATTCGGTGCATCACTACTTGAAAGCATTTGATCACACCGATCTTTCTGTGATCTGATGCTTTTAGGGTAGAGGAGACATCTGGGGCCTAATAGACCCCAGATCTCTCCATCAAGAGTACCTGTCACTGTATATTTCTATCACAAGTGATGTTTATATTCCTTGAGACAGCAATAAAAGTGATCATAAAAAAAAACATTTTTAAAGCACCCCTGCCCCCCTGTGCAAACACGAATGCACGTGTTCGTGAATGATCTGCTGGGGGCGCACCTTTAACATCCGGTCCATCTTGCTGCAAAGGGGTTAGCTACTAAGGGATTTTTTTTCAGAAGGGTTGCACGTGTCCTATGTCTATTGAGAGACATGAGCACCTACTTGAACAGCAGAGTAGTGGTATGCAATGTGATAAGGATGCTGGAATCCACGGAGGATTTTTTTAAACGTTCCTTAAAAGTGGTCTTACCCTTTAAGATCCCAATAACACACAGAAATGAAAGCAGAAAGGCCCGCTGGTTTTCGGGCTACAAAGTTTAATAAGCAATTATCTTGGGGTGCCTTTTAAGTTTTTAAATGGCTGACAGGTTCATTTTAAAAGGTCTCTCTCTCTCTCTCTCTCTCTCTCTCTATATATATATATATATATATATATATATATATATATATAAGAGGGCCAGTATGGTGGCCCGTAATTATGGGAGGAGCCCGGAGGGTATATAATCAGACCACCCACAACGGTCTGTGTCTGTTCCAGTGCAAGGTACTGCACATCAAGGGGCCGACTCTTCTCAGCTCCCTCACGGTCGACTATCTGTGCGTCCAATCACAGGTGCACTTCGGCTTCTTCATTCGTGGTCTTCGTCGGCGGTTCCCGCTCATGGTCGTAGATAAGTAGTATACGAATCTTTTCATATCATGTGCAAACTTGCGGCTTATCGTGCTTACTATCCTGCACCCCTTTCGCAAAACCTACCTCTGAGTTGTTGACACTCATGTCCCGACATCTTTTAGCACAGGCATAGTACATTCATAAATTCCTTCTACCAAACATACGATTCATTCATAGATCCAAGCCTCCGAGTCGCTGTCGGTCGTTCTCCAATATCACTTGCCATAGGCTTCACTAGTTATAAGATTCACTGTTCTCATCCTTTTTTGAGATAAACAGGTATTGTTTGTATGGGTTTCTGTGGCTGATTGAGGTGTAATTAAACCCACCTGATGTCTTTCCTGCACTTGACTAGCCTGGGGGGATGGGTGGTTGATAGGTGTTTGGTTTCACAGTAAGGAATGGCATACACTCTACAACCAATTCGTATCAGATACTCCTTACTGCCAATTTATATCAGATTCATCTCATACATTTTTTAAGCTGATTTGTGTCAAATGCATTGCACAGGCTGACTCTGCCAACTCACTGCGTGTCCACGTAGTTGTACCTTTGAGATCGGTCGTATATTTTCATCGATTGTCCCACGCTCGGACCGCTACACACTCGCTGTTGCAGGTAGGACTTTGTTGTTACCGCTCCTCTAAACTCTAGTAGTTACGTTATTATGTTCGTTTATCATGTTCGTTTTGCAAAAAGTCGCACTTACGCCACTGTAAGTATTTCTATGTCATCTTTCATGTATTTCATGCTTTCTACCCAACGTGGGTTTACTCGAGCCGTTCACTTCACGGCGATGCAGTCAAATCCGACATTCAAGCCCCTTACTCACCTTGCGTCTACGGCCGATTCGAATCTAGTTGCAACTTCGCTTCTATGTTTCGGATCCTCGGCAATCACAAAGCCCCTTCAACCGCCATCACCATTTAGTTGATTCGAACCCAGCCATATCATCGGCAATACGGTCAGATCTGTCATACGAGCCCCATAGTCACCTCACATCTATGGCCGATTCGAAACTAGTCGCAACTTCGCTTCTATGTTTCGGATCCCTGGCAATCACAAAGCCCCTTCAACCGCCATCACCATTTAGTTGATTCGAAGCCAGCCATATCATCGGCAATACGGTTAGATCTGTCATACGAGCCCTGTAGTCACCTCACATCTATGGCTGATTCGAAACTAGTCGCAACTTCGCTTCTATGTTTCGGATCATTGGCAATCACCAGCCCCTTCAACCACCATCACAATTCATTCAATCCGAACCCAGCCATATCCTTAGCGATACGGTTGGATCCCATATATGAGCCTCTCAGTCGCATCTACAGAAGATTTGAGTCTAGTCGCAGCATCGGCGCAACGATTCCAGTTCTTGCCAAACACAACTCTAACAACCAAGCCGAATCCTGTTGCATCTCCGACTCAAATGAGTCAAATCTTTCGCAGACTATTCCATAGCTATAGCCCAGTTCAAACTAGTCACATCGACTGTACAAATTCAGCAGTACTTACGTTTGACTTTCTCAGTCTATCCATACATGATCATAGACAATTCTCTCCACCAATTTGCTCAGTGTTGCGCACGATCATTCCTAAATAATCACATTTCCTCTATAAACCTTTTCTTTCGCCTTTCAACAAAGCTCCTTGCAATCGCTGCAAGCATCAATGCAATGGCTCAACGGCAACTCATCTCCAGTAGCAACACGGCTGCTCTCCTCATTCCTACACACTTATAATTTAATTTATAGATTCAAATAAAGCTGCTTTCTTGCAATCGCTGCAAGCATCTCTGCAATAGCTTAATAAGGCCACTCATCTCCAGTAGCAACACAGCTGCTCACCTCATTCATCCATTCATTCATTCTCACCTCATAATTCAAATAAAGCCGCTTCCTTGCAATCGCTGCAAGCATTTCAGCAAGTGGCTCAAACTGCCACTCATCATCTCCAGTAGCAACACAGCTGCTCATCATTTTCTCTGTCGCTTTCCCCTTTTTAGGCCAGTTAGAACACCAGTTAGTCCACCCTGCACCAGGTTTGGACAGTATCTCCCAAAAAAAAAAAAAAAAAAAAAACATTGTCGAGGGCTTGCATCTTCACCAGGGGGCCAGCTTTGCCCCAAAGAGCTCTTTGCAATCCCCCTTGTCAAAACTAAATTCTCATGTCACCTTACTACAGGCTCCCGGTCAACTCAGTTCTCGACCCCAACCAGTCGACTTCACAACTAGTGCATAAAGTCAGGTGTTTAGTTCAGTGGGATTCCCCCTTTCTCTTAAACACTCTTTCACTACATATTTTTTACTTCACATACAGAATTTGACCTGCTCCTGAGGCGTTAGCAACTGTCACATACTTCTGTGCACTTCACTCTGTTTTCGAAGCACAAGCCTTCAATACGCAGACAAGGTCGCCTAATCTCCATACTTGCTGGCAGTGCAAGCATTAGTAGACCGAACCCACGTCAATTAACTACAGATCGCAACATTCCTACTTAGTATACCAGACTTCAGCTACCCACCCCAGTCCGCCCTGGGGCACTCTGGTTCATTAGTCTGTGCCGAGCACAGACTGACACCCGAGCTATCGGTTACCTAGCCAGTCACCTCCTGGCTCACCTCGGTTGTCACGCATTCTTTTGAGTTTTCTAAAGTCACACTCAACAGCGCTCGAGCGCAAACCAACTGTCACTATGGCTGTCGTTCCTTGTCCTATTCTTCTTGTTTCCTTCCGCCTTTCATCTTATCTACCCAACGCAACTATCCCCTCCTACCTTTGCAACTTACATCAAACATATGCACCCCCCTTGCTTTTAGTTGACGCCATGTCGCAGGCAGACAGTGAGGACTTTGCCTCAGCCCTGCCATCACCCTTTATGGGCTCAGCAAGCGGCGGTTTACAGTCTCACAAGAGCTTGGACCAATTAAAAAAAAACTCATAGCAGAACGGTGTCGCAGGAGTAAATCCTACCCTGCCGCAGCCAGGAAACCAAGCCTTTAAGCTACTGTTTCCACCGCCAGTGGCACCCCTTCCAGGCACCACTTCAGTCTATCTTCTTTGCGACTACTCAGCGGCACTCCTGGGTAACCACACTGTCAACAGCAGTCGCCGAAGTCCAAGCAGACTGACAGCCCCGGAGGTACGCCCAGCCGTGCCCCTACCAGCTCCAGTCACCACCGTCATTCCCGTACCTTCACTTACAGATACACCCAACTTCTGCACCATCATCTTCCCTGCACACCTTGTCCTAGCAGGGCATCTAGGAGGACATCTTGGATGACAACGACGTTTACTTAGCATCCCTCCTCATAGCAGTACACAACTTGGCCTAGAACAAGTCATATTCGCAGGGAGATGTCTCCGTCATCCTGAAGGCCAGAGACCATTTACTTAATCGCAAGCTCACTGTCACAGAGTTTGTGCTGGCCTTGGGGACAGTCAGAGACATGTTAGGCAGAGCAACCCCAACAGGAGGGTAGAATTGGACCCGTATCTGCATGCAGCAGGTCACAAGTACGCAGGGTGCCCATCCTTTGACTATCACCGCTCATTTTCAGCCAAGGCAGCAGCCAGACTCAAGGGGATCCTTTACCTCCCATATTTTAGTGTTTCTCTTCCAGGTAAAGACCCTGACTAAATCCTTAAATTAAGATGTGCCAGCTATAGCAGATCTGCCCATGGGAATCGAATCGCTCACAAATTAGAATGGCATGCCAATGTGCATTCCCTCAGCATCTCTCTCTTCATCTCAGGTAGTCATGGTCACCACAGCCTCCACAGGTCCTCGCCTCAATTTTTGGCCAAATTGGGTTTATAGGGCCATGGCCGTCAGAAATCCTCTTGATTCCTGGGTTCAGTTAGACTTCCTCTTTGTTCGACCTCTACCCCATTGTCGCAGCAGCTCAAGTCTGGTGCAACAACTGGGCAGGACAAACAGTGACGTTCGCCACAGACAACCAAGCCACAGCCAGTATTATGAATAAAGGAGGTCCTAGTAGCCTGCCATCGTGGCCTTCCTGCGCAGGCTGGTGCCACTATCCCCACAGCACCAATCTAACGTCCTATGCGTCCACATCCCAGACAAATGCAATAATCTGGCCGACGCACTACCCGTTAACTTTGCTTCGTTATTTTTTGCAGGAACCTGGAAACGACCCGACCATGTCTCTTATCCCACACTGGTCGTAGCTAACCTCGGATTCAAACAACACTTTCACTACGCTACCTGCCTTATTAATCTTTCACTATCTCACAACACCCTGAAGGCCTACCGTGCAGCCTAGAGGTTCTATGTCAAGTTACTAGCCTCAAACCCCAGAGCAATACCAAGAGTTCTCCATCACATCCTGGTCTTCATATTATGCCACCACACACAGTTAGCATTGTCACACAATACCTTAGACCCCACTCAGCTGACATCCAGTATTTCATCCCCTTATGAGATCCTAACAAACCGTCTTGTTTGCCGCCCATACGGTCAAGACCATGTTGTGTGGTATTCACAGGCAATGACCCCAAATCAGTATCAAACGGCTACCCGTCACCAGCGCCATATTCCGAGACGTGTCTTTCATCCTGCCACATTCCCCTTTGGCTAAATTCAGCCTGGTCATTCAAGCAGCCATCTACCTGGCTTTCTACAGCTTCTTACGCCCCAGTGAATACTGTCACCATCCCAGTTGTAAAGTGTTACGTAGACGCCACCTCACACACCATCAGACTTCATCTTGCTCCTCAGGGTGTCCAAAACACAATAGTCCGGTCCAGGGGTTGACATCAAACCTTTCCAAACTCTCAAAGCCTGGTGCCCCGTGTCCATCCTAGATGAATTTTTGGCCCATATGTTTGATCCCTCGCAGGACAGCCCATTACTACCGTTCCCGATTAGTACCCCAGGCAGCAACCAGTTCATTAGTCACGTCAGGTTCCTTTTGAGCAAATTAGGCCAGGACCTTGGTCATTTTCTTGGACATTCTTTCGCATTGGAGCAGCATCAGCAGCCTCACGAAACGGGGTCCCAGTCCACGCAATCAAAGATGGGCAGGCGGGAATCCAAGCTGCTTTACTCGATACATCTCCAATCCACAAGTAGAAATGTCCTGAGCCTTCAGCAACTTTGCCCCATAGTGTCTTGTTGTACATAAATTAATAATTACCTCCCTAAACCAAGTCTTTGGCGGCCTTCTCTTGGCATATCGCCCAGCAGACCAGGGCTCACCGCCCAGCTCACCAGGGCTTACCTTACAGCAGACCAAGGGCACAATTCAGGTCTATTTTATGTTGTTAGTCTTGTGACATGTTTATGTGTTCTTTCATATCTCTTAGAGCGGAGGGCTCCGACCATAAATATATATATATATATATATATATATATATATATATATATATATATATATATATATATATATATATATATATGCTGTGAAGGGGGAGCATAAGGAAAGGAGGTCAATGCCATAATGAAGGTTCACATATATGCGAATTGGATTTGGATTTTCTTTGCATCCAATTTGCATTACAGGAGACTGGGAGTGGCTCTCAATGGAGCCGATTCACACATCTCGGGGGCGGCCGGCAGTCTGCATTTCAAAAGGGGTCAGGTGCGTCTTTGGTTCCAATTCAGGTGCAAATTCTGGCAAAAATTCGGACCCGATTCACACCTGAATCGGTGAACAGGGAGGCACTGGACCCCATGTTGTGAACCGAGCCTGAGTGAATTTTGAGAGTGTCATGTTTAAACCCTATTGAGTACTATGCCTGTATTTAGTAGGAATCTTAGGTGTGACCGGTAATCATTTAGAGTTCACCCATACATGAGAGTCCCCATCAGAGTCATCCCTTACATCAGAGTTCCCTTTAGAGTTGACCATACATGAAAGTCCCCATTAGAGTCCCCCTTACACCCGAGTTCCTTTTAGCATCCCCCTGTACATGAAAGTCCATATAAGATTCCTCCTTACATCAGAGTTCCCTTTGAAGTCCACCCATACATGATAGTCCCCCATCAGAGTCCCCTTGGAGCCCACTCATACATTGAAGTCCCCATCAGAGTTCCCTTTGGAGCCCACCCATCAGAGTTCCCTTGGAATCCACCCATACATTGAAGTCCCCATCAGAGTCCCCCCCATACATTGAAGTCCCCATCAGAGTTCCCCTTACATCAGAGTTCCCTTTGGAGCCCACCCATACATGATAGTCCCCTTGGAGTCCACCCATACATGATAGTCCCCTTGGAGTCCACCCATACATGATAGTCCCCTTGGAGCCCACCCATACATTGAAGTCCCCATCAGAGTTCCCCTTACATCAGAGTTCCCTTGGAATCCACCCACACATGATAGTCCCCTTGGAGTCCACCCATACATGATAGTCCCCTTGGAGTCCACCCATACATGATAGTCCCCTTGGAGTCCACCCATACATTGAAGTCCCAATCAGAGCACCCCTTACATCAAAGTTCCCTTTGGATCCCACCCATACATGATAGTCCCCATCAGAGTCCCTTTGGAATCCACCCATACATTGAAGTCCCCATCAGAGCCCCTCTTACATCAGCGTTCCCTTTTGAGTCCACCCATACAGAATAATCCTCATCAGAATCCCCTTGGAGTACACTCATACACTGAAGTCCCCATCAGAGCACCCCTTAACATCAGAGTTCCCTTTGGAGCCCCCCTTTACATGAAAGTCTCCATCATAGTCCACCCATAAACTGAAGTCTCCATCAGAGTTCCCTTGGAGTCCACCCATACATGATAGTCCCCAATAGAGTCCCCTTGGAGTCCACCCATACACTGAAGTCTCCATCAGGGTCCCCCTTAGATCAGAGTTCCCTTTGGAGCCCCCCTTTACATGAGAGTCCCCATTATAGTCCACTCATGCATGAATACCCATCAGAGTCCCCTTTAGAGTACATCCATATATGAAAGTCCCCATCAGAGGTCCTTTTAGAGTCCCCTTGTATCTGAGTGCCCCCTCTTACATCTAAATCCCCATCAAAGTTTGCATTTATATAAGGATCCCCCGACATCTGCATTCCCTTTAGAGTCCCCATCAGAGCCTTACCTTACATCATGATCCCCATTTCTTTACCTCGCACTTTTCCAGTGTGGCTTGGAGCATAGAGAGACCCTGGTAGTGTAGATGTATCAGCAGGTGGAGGCAAAGCAGATCTGGGTAGAGACTGGTTGTCAGGGCGCTGGGGGTCCTAGCAACCAACAATGGTACAATGACAGCATAGCTGTGGGGAAACTGCACTCAAGACCAAGTGGAGGGGATTGTGAATGTTTCAGAGAAATGGAGACCATAGACTGACCCAAAGACCTGTTTGAGAGGCCACCGATTCTAGCTGTGGGCTGCATTTGGCCCACGGTTCATAGTTGTGTAGACTATCACTGTGCAACAAAGCTCTTCCACAGTTCGATCTTACAGTTGGGGCTTAAGGCAGAATTCCAGGTATGGTTTCTGTTCATAGTTTTATTGGTCCAATGCCCCGGTCCTGTGCCAGGTTGCTGCCCTGCTGCCAATGTCTCCCCCTACCTTGTCTCCCTCTTTCACAGCATACTGTTCTCCTCTAAGACTGCATATACAGTGTCTCACAAAAGTTGCGGTTGCTGGTGGGCCTTCTGTATGGCAGGATCATCACACACATGAACAGTGTATAACACAGTTGTCACTGCCCCGCCCCATTGGAATGGATGAAGAAATTAAAGGGTAGGACAGTGGAAGCATACTTAAGCTGGCCATAGACAGTTCGAATCTCAGCCAGTTCAGCAGGGACCGCCCGAGATTCGAACCATGTATAGGCAGGCTGCTTGTACCCAATTTGATAGATTAGCTTGGGTACTACCAGCCTGTCAAATTTTGCTAGTGGCTATTATAGCCGCTAGCAGTAATCATTGTGTTCTCTCGGCAGAGACGGCTTCCCTCTCCCCCCGCCGGGAGAACACAATAACAATGACAACCCGTGGTTGCAGGAAAGAAAATCGCTCCATCTATGGGCATTTTTAATTTTCCCACACGCCTATTCTCACTCAACGTAGAATTTTCCTTATTCGGTTGAGAACTTTAAAATTTGATCTAAAGCAAACACTGAAGATAGTCAAAAAAACAAAAACTTTGGTGACATCCCTTAACTCTACAATGTCTGCATCCCCTCCCCCCAATGTGCCCCTACATCTCCTAAAAACCCACAACTTCCAGATATGGATCCCTCCCCAATCCCACAATAAAGTGATTGGAGCCCGAGCCATTGTTTGCCAAGCCTTGGCAGTATCACGCGGGTAGTGGGAGGAGAGAAGGCGTTCCTAGTCCTATGCAAATAACGACTAACAGGAAGTCAGATTCAGAATACTTTATTGATCCCAAAGGGAAATTATTGGGAAAGTCAGTATTTGCATAGAATTTAGGCAAGTCATAGATCAGTGATGGCGAACCTTGGCACCCCAGATGTTTTGGAACTACATTTCCCATGATGCTCAACTACACTGCAGAGTACATGAGCATCATGGGAAATGTAGTTCCAAAACATCTGGGGTGCCAAGGTTCACCATCACTGTCATAGATGATGTGGTCTTAATTCCACTGACTGTGCTGCTGGGGGAATCCCTCCTGCGGAGCCATTGATGGACTGACCTGGGTGCAATCAGCCTGCCCATGTATGGATCGAATCTCGGCTGGTCCCTGCTGAACCGGCCGAGATTCAAACCATCTATGGCTGGCTTTAGGAATGCAGCAGAACATGGAGGGGCAGACATTATAGAGGTAAGCTGTGGCACCAGAATATTCCTGCTATCTGCAATGGTAGTTTGTTCATCACGACCTTCTTACTTTATTTTCTAATCTGCCAACCAGTGAAAGCTCCGCCCATTACACGGGGCAGCTTGGATTTTATGTTACCTGTTTTAATGATGTTTGAATGGTTAGTTTGCAGACATATTTTTGTATCTTTCTGGTGTGTGTGTGTTTTCCATTACTCATGGTTACAAGGTATGCTGTGTTTCAAAGAAATATCTTTATCAGAGTGTTTTATTTTGACGGCTTTTATATAAAAAAATACAATAAATATGATTTTAATATTTTTATATGATTTGCGTATTATTGGTGAAGGAAAATTGAATGAGGGTAGAGTAATGTACCTAAAGGGTGTCCACAGATGGTTAGCTTTCTTTCGTTAAGCTGATTCCTCCATCCAGGCAAACAAGGTGGATCAGAAGATCACCTTCTGTCAAGCTGGGGTGGCTACAGTGCAATTATATATATATTTTCTTGCAGGGATCAAGGGTTCAATGTCAGGCTTCTGCAGACAAGCCCTGCATCTTTTATGCTGTACCTCCAGTCAGGCTGAAAGTTGCAGGGCCGTGGCCTGAAAAAAAAAAAAAAAAAAAGAAGCTAACAGATTCCTTCATTCACATCGACTGATGTGGAGGAAGACATCTCTGGCAAAAAAAAAAGTGAAAAAAAAACATATGCTGAAGCATAGGGGCGATCCACCCACTGGCCACCCCAGGCCCCCATGCTTTGGCATATACGTTATTTATTTATTTTAAATACAGATGAGAAATCTACAGCGCTGCAATCACCGACGTATATATACTGAAAGCACACCCTGCTGCTGTCAGAATAAACAGATCAGTGCTGCAGCTGAATGGCATTCCTGGCAAGGCAAACAACAGTTAACAATAAAACACAGTAAGAACCAAACATCAACAAATAAAACGACAACAGTGTTTTTTAAAAAAAATTGTATTAATTTTTTTTTACTTTACAAGGGGTCGATTGTTTGGAACCTTCAATCGATCGATACAGATCTTCCCTCTAGCCCCCCTCTTCTACCCTCTCCTTTCCTCTACCCCCCCCCCCCACTTCGTCCCTCTCTCCTCTACCCTGTCTATACCTCCCCTAATGCATCCCTCCCTATTAAACATTCTACTAAGATGCAAACACACAAATCTAACCACCCTACTGAGGTGTTCTAAAAGGTGAAATTAGCCTTCACGGTGCCTCCTCCCACGGCCTTCTTCATCACGCTGGCCCATATCCAATCTCTGAGGCCGCGTACACACGGGCGGACTGTTCGCCCAACTTTGTTCGTCAAACAGTTTGACAAACAGTCCGCTCAAAATTTGCATGAGCGAACTTGCCCACACACGAGCGGACTGTTTCAGCTGACTGTTTGCCAAACAAGGGTTCCTCTGGGGTATAAAGATTGAGAAATTCTACTAAGGACTGTAGGACAAATTTTTAATAGTTAAAGGCTGCTCTATTAGATATACATATTATTTACCAAGCTTTGTCGACCAGGGTTCCTCAAGAGGTTGTTAGAAGACCCCTGGGCAGTGAGCATTGGCAAATTAAACTTTTACCCGCTCATCGAAATTATTTCAAAGGTTCCTCTGGGGTAAAACGTTGAAAATGGGTACCATATATGATGTCACAAATTTTTTTTTTCCAAAGCTGCTCTATAAGATATTTCTCAACCAGGGTTCCTCCAGAGGTTGTTAGAAGATCCCCATAAGCAATGAGCAGTGGCACATTGATCTCCACCCCCACCCAAATAAACTATTTAAAGGATTTCCTTGGGCTTAAAAGATTGAGAAAGGCTACTATATACTATATGATGATAATTTTGTTTTCCAAGGTTGCTCTATAAGATATACATACTCAGACTCCGAGCTATCCGATCCGTGTTCACTGAAGCCGGAGCTTTCCCCATCGCTGTCCTGCTGCCTGGCCACAATGTATTTCTGGACAATGTCTGTCTCCTTTCCCCGGCTTCTAACGATGTGCTTCAGTTGCTTCTTCAGGGCTTCCTTCATCTTCCTCTTCTCTGTCCTCTTTCCCTTCAAGTTCTTCATCGCCTCAATCCAGAGTTCAAGCCGCTCATCACGTCTGAGGAACAAAAAAAAATAGAGAGAAAATGTTAGTATTAAAAAAAATAATAAAGACTTCCATTCACGCTTTAAGAATGTTAGATGTGTGAAGAAATAGAATGACAAAACTTACAGTTCCTCCTCGAGGTCCACTTTGTAGGCTAATGGACCCATACAGATGACGCAGATATTGTGCAGGATTTCAAAGCAGTCCTTGCAGTACAGACCTAAGCAATTGTTGGTCGTGCATTCCACAAAGTCCTCAATGGTGGCCGGCGTGGTCTTTTTGGCGCACGCCAAGCAGTACCGTTCCGTCGATCTGAAAAGCTTCGTCAGGAGGCCCAATCCAGGAATTCTATAGACAGAAGAACATGATAGTCGCATTCACTAACTGGCACGGCAATATAGTAAAGTTCCATAGCGGTACCAAAAAAAATTCGACTTACTGTGCTGCAAGGATCATCAGGGAGTTTGAGTGGCCCACGTCTTCTATATTCAACCGTACGTTCTTCTGCAAAGATCTTTCCAGATTCATCCTTTTCGTCAGCAGCTTGTTGAACAGAAAACATATCCGTTCCTAAAAGAATACAAATCTTGGTTAATAAAAGTGAACTCTAGACAAGACTAAATATAAAGACTGAAGCTGTTGCAAAGTTTCTCACTTGGAGACCTTACAGGTAACGTTACCTCCTGAAGCAGGATGACAACGCAAAGCTGCTGCCCTTCCCCACCCCCCCCCCGCAATTAGCAGAAGTGTTGTCAGCCTGCTAAATGGGCCACTTGGCTGCATATGGATCCTATCAGATAGGAAGCCCAACAGCCTAAGCCCTTGTACACATAGTCGGACATTCCGACGGAAAATGTCTGATCGGACTGTGTTGTCGGATAATCCGACTGCGTGTGGGCTCCATCGGACTGTTTCCGTCGGAATATCCGACGGACAAAGTTTTAGAGCTGGGCTATAAAACTTTCCGACAACATGATCCGATCGGACTTTGTCCGATTGTGTGTAGAGAATTCCGATCGGACAAAGTGCCACGCATGCTCAGATCAAATTCCTAGACCAAAGCTATTGGCTACTAGCCTGAACGTAGTCCCGTCATAACTAAATAACGTCACCACGTTACCTATGATCGGATTTTCCAACAACTTTGTCCGACCGTGTGTATGCAACACTAGTTTCGGACAAAATCTGACGGATTTTTTTGTCGGAATGTCCGGCCGTGTGTACAAGGGCTAACTGGAAGAGCTTGCACGGCAGGCTAACAACGCTGCCGCTAATTGATAGGCAGCTTGCAGCTAAAAGCGTTGTTGCTGGCAGGATCTCCAGGTAGGAAACTTTGCAAAAGGTTCACATTAGAAAAAAATAAATAAATAAATAGCGGAACTGCTTTTTAGTCCTCTGCCTGCTGAAGTCATAGACAGAACGTGGTCAACTTACCTGCTCCCTTTCTGGAAAGTAACTCGCGCAAATGGTCCGTTTCAGCCTGTGGATGTAGACTCCAAAGAAGGACGCGAAGAAGGCGAAAATAAACGAACCACCTGTGAACAGAGAAAAGAAGAGGGTTAGTCATACTTATGTTTTCTGAGGAAAACTCTGGTGATTGGTTTATATTAGAGGAAGAACAACTTATCCCCCAGGACCAGTAATTCTCAACCAGGGTTCCTCCAGTGATTGCTTGGGATTACTTGATCTGTGGCTAATAGACCCCCCCCCCAACGATTTTTCATGGTTACTGCATAGTTCAGGGCCAACATCACATGGCATAATCAAGACACTAGTGCTTTTTTTTAGTTAGGGGGCATTTAGACCACTACTGTAAAGGTATTCTTCCAACTGGCCATTGCTGTAAAGGGCATTTTTCCCATTGACTCCCAGTAAATTGGTTTTAGTAGGGGTTTCCCCCTAAGACCTAATAAACTATTTCAAGGGTTCCTCTGGGATAGAAAAGCTGCTCTGGATTATACAACTCCAGTGTAGCAATTAAAGGTGTCTCCTCCAGAAATAAAATTCTCTAGGAGCTTGTCGGAAAACAGTAACTTACCAATTATAATATAGCCATAGTAATTTGGCTCCGAAGGTACAGGGATGCATTGCTTGGAGATCACGGTGTAGTCTTTTTGCCCGATGGCATCCAACGTGTCTGCCAGCTGGGCAAGGATGTTGTTGATAAAGCCGCTTCCTGTAACGTTGACTTTAATAAAATACGGTGCTGGCGAAGAAAGAAGAATTAGAGGTCGTTATTGTCATATCAACATTTATACTATTATTATTATTATTATGTGTTCAGCCTCAGGATATGTTGGGGATACTTACCTTTCACAACAATGTCCCCATTCAGGACAGAAGAAATCGCTGCTATGGCCCAGTACACACCATAGTCGGCAGCGATAATAAAAGAGACGATTAGCAGGCTCCAGAATATGTTCATGATTTCAAACGTACATCCCTTTTTCTCCTTTCTGGTCAATGTCCAGGCCACTGTAAAGTGGAACAGAAAAATAAAAATGATGAGTGACGTTACATCATGATCATCTTATATCGACATCTAGTTATTTTTTTTCCATTTCAAATGAAGTAGGGAAAGGGTTTTATTCTCTGTCAGATTATTTTTGCCATCTTTGTCCTGTTTGAGAGGGTTTTTCTTCACTTCCTGTTTTCTAGACGTGAAAGGAAGTGAGAGGAAATGTCTCCAAAGTGGCACATTGCCATGGTGTTACCTGAGTGCCCCCATTAGTGGATTTCCCCTCCTGTTACTGTTTTCTAGACAACTTAAAGGGGTTGTAAATGTTTTTTCACCTTAATGCATTCTATGCATTAAGGTGAAAAAACATCTGACAGTGTCTGCGCCCCCAGCCCCCCCCCATTTTACTTACCTCACCCCTCGAAAATCCCGCGCTCGCCCCCTTCGTCCTTTCCACCATTCAGCCTGGCCACTGATTGGCTGGAGTGGATGGATGGAAAGCAGCGCATCCATTGGCTCGCGCTGCTGTCAATCACATCCACTGACGCGGAGCGCCGGGCCTTGTGATACAGCCGGCAGCTATAGCCGCTCGCTGTATCACGGAAGCGCGCCCGCAGATGCTTCTCACCATGCGAGGGAGTTCGCATGAACGTGAAAAGTACCTGCGGGAGGAAGCAGAGACAGCCGCCGAGGGACCCCAGAAGAGCAGGTTCGGGGCCACTCTGTGCAAAACTAGCTGCACAGTGGAGGTAAGTATAACATGTTTGTTATTTAAAAAAAAAAAATTTAAATCACTTTACAATCCCTTTAAGCCATGTACACACGATCGGACTTTCCGGCGGACCAGAGTCCGTCGGACAATTCGATCGTGTGTGGACTCCAGCGGACTTTTTCTTCCCAAAAGTCCGGTGGACCTAGAAATAAGACTGGCTTCAAATTTTCGGCCGGACTCAGCTTTTAGCGGACAATCCTTTTGTCTGTGTGCTAGTCCGATGGACTCAAACCGACGCTAGGGCAGCTATTGGCTACTGGCTATGAACTTCCTTATTCTACGTCATCACGTTCGAAACCGTCAGACTTTTGGCATGATAGTGTGTGACCAAGTCCATTCGTCTGAAAGTCCGGAGGACCTCAGCTGCAAAGTCCGTCGGATTGTCCGCCAGAAAGTCAGATCGTGTGTACGAGGCATTAGAGTAGTGATGGCGAACCTTGGTACCCCAGATGTTTTGGAACTACATTTCCCACGATGCTCAATTACACTACAGAGCTCATGAGCATCATGGGAAATGTAGTTCCAAAACATCTGGGGTACCAAGGTTTGCCATCACTGACTTTTAGAGTTATAGATCTTCTCTTACTTTCAGTCCAGGTGACAATGGTCAGTAGGACGGGTAGAGAGTGTAAAACTCCATAGAAGGGAAACAGAAAGCAAAAACAACATGGCAGGGGATCCAACCTTGAATCCGAAGCCCTGACTTCATTTAAAGTTGAGTAAAAAAAAGTTAAGACCACTCATGCTTACTTGGTCGGATCAGGTGGTAAGATTCCTTCTTGGAGAGAGGCAGTAGGGTTGTCATGCCTTGCTTGAGCCTCCTTGCATCTATACCAATGAATTTCCGTGTGATGTAAACGTTGTCAAAGTTGTCATCGTTGGTATAATTTCTAAGATAACTGAAAGCCCTGGAAAAAAAAAGAAAGAAAGAAGGCAAGGGTTACAAATGGTATACACGGGACATGGTCTATCTCTAGCTCCAAGGTGGGTTCCAAATGGTATACACAGGACATGGTCTATCTCTAGCTCCAAGGCGAGTTACAAATGGTATACACAGTACACGGTCTATCTCTAGCTCTGAATGCCGGTCAGACGGCGAGGGAACACAGAGGCATGCATATGATGGGCACACAGGCTGCATATGATGGGCACACAGGTATGATGGGCACACAGGCTGCATGTGATGGGGCACAGTGGCTGCATGTGATGGGGCATAGTGAGGCTGCATTTGATGGGCACAGTGAGGCTGCAATTGATTTTTTTCCCCAGAATTTTTTTGTTAGTTTGCTCCCAAACCCCACCACCCCCAAAAAAAAAATTTGAGCACCAGCCGCCCCTGGCTGAGGTGTACATGGGGCCTAAAGCTGTTGAGGAGCTAAAAGTCCCAGCTGGTAGCTTGTAGGCCCTGTAGGCCCTGTAGATGAAGTGGTAGGAAAAAGATAGCCCATAACTTTAAAAAAAAAAAAAAAAGAAAATAAATGGTACTTACCAATAGTAGGTGACGATGGCGATAAGGAAGACAGAGTAGGTGAATATGTGAAAGATCTCCCGGTAAGGATCGAGATCCTGTTTCACTTCCTCCATGATCTCACTAGCAATGGTGAATACACTCTTGCTAGAGTTGACTATTCCGCCAAGATCGTAGTTGATGGTCATATTGTAGTCAAATTTATTCTTCAGATCTTGCAAAATAACCATGACAGCTGCAAGAAGAGAAACAAGGTTAGAGATTTATTGCTGATTCTTTTTACGGGTTTACAAAAATTTTGAAGGCTAAGTCCACCTTTTACAAACCAGGGAGAAGAACCACCACACTCCTTTACGGGGTGGATGGTTTGGGTGTGGAGGGGTCCATTTGTAGTATGTTACATCCTAAATATGGGGGTAACATGGTCCAAAAGATGGAGTTAGCCTTTCATTTTGAGAAATGTTATTATACTTACGAGCTTTAATGTTCTTCTGTATATATTCTCCTACGTAGGACGGTATGACACAGATGATGGTGGCAACTGAAAAAGAAAAACAGAAAGCATAAAGATTAGAGTCAAGTCGTAATAAGGTCAATGTAACTCTTCATGAACACCTAGGACTTGGGCTATCAGGGGATGTGGTGTGTTTTCCAAATACCAACCAACCAACCAAGGCAAGTTTGATGCATCAAAAGAATTAGCCTTGTTTCTCCAAGAGTTCAGTTATCAGGGTACTTTGGTATGTTTTCCCCATACCAGGCAACCAACCAACCAACCAATGGAGGCAAGTTTGATGGGTCAGATAAATTAGCCTTGTTTCTCCAAGAGTTCAGTTATCAGGGTACTTTGGTATGTTTTCCCCATACCAGGCAACCAACCAACCACCCAACCAATGAAGGCAAGTTTGATGGGTCAGATAAATTAGCCTTGTTTCTCCAAGACTTAAGTTCAGGGATGAGGTCAATGTAACTGTTCATGAAAACCTAAGAATTTGGTTATCAGGGGATGTGGTGTGTTTTCCAAATACCAACCAACCAAGGCAAGTTTGATGTGTCAAAAGATTTAGCCTTGTTTCTCCAAGAGTTCAGTTATCAGAGTATTTTAGTATGTTTTCCCCATACCAGACAACCTACAAACCAACCAACCAATGAAGGCAAGTTTGATGGGTCAGATAAATTAGCCTTGTTTCTCCAAGACTTCAGTTCAGGGGTCAAAGTAACTCTTCATGAACACCTAAGAATTTGGTTATCAGGGAATATGGTGTTTTCCCCATACCAACCAACCAACTAACCAACCAAGGAAAGTTTGCTGAGTCAGATGAATTAGCCTTCTTTCTCCAGGAGACAAGTTTCAAGTGGAATTTCTTAAAAGACCTTATGAGTCGTAAAATGTGCCAGTTCATGAAGGATTACATATCCCCTTTCATCAATTGCTACATTCGATTTTCAATCAGAAGCAAAATGGTGGTCATGAAAATGAACTTGACCACACTGACAGCCGAGTCCTAATTTTTTTGACAATAAAAAAAAAAAAAAAAAAAAAAAAGCAAACATACCTTTGGCCACTTCGCATAGCCATGTGAAGCCGTCTACGATGTTACAAAGAACGCCGGCTCCTATGTCCAAGCAATTATTCTTGGCACCCGCGAATGCCCTGGTGCACTTCTTATGTGGGTTCAAAAGCTCTTCATTGCAGATGTCCCCTATGCTATGAATGAAGGCCCATATGTGACCGAGTGTCTTGCCTACAAAAAAAAAAAGCCCCCCTCCTAGCCTCGTCCACCTCTGGTCTAGTAATTGAGGTGAACTAAGGAAAGGGTAAAAACTATCATTTGTGGTGCTATATTGATAAAGCATTGAATGTGACATTCACCAAACATTCACTGCATGTATTTTTAATGACAGCGAATATGTGAATGTAACATTGAATGCTTTATAAATATGCCCCCCCCCCAGGTGTCATCTTTACAGATAATAGACACATCTAGCAACGTCTGTCTGCTTTTTATTTTCTTTCACTTGAGGAGCCCCATCTACCCACCAAACCCCGAAGCTGAAAATGTTATTTACCAATCACTTTCATCCGTTCTCTGACTTTTTGAAAAAAATTCTTAGCTTTTCCGGCGACAGTTCTTACTTTGCCCGCAATATTCTTCAAGTAGCTCAAAACATCTGCAGGAGAGAAGAAAATACATCATAAGTTTAAAATGCTCCATTGTCCAATTCCCAAAGATTCAACGCCGAAATAAGATCTTTATATTGGCCTTTGTGTACCTTTCATTTTACTTTCAAAATTTTTATTTGTTTCAAAAGAAAAATATAATCCTACATGTCGTCTCACATATATATGAAGAACATGGTAAACATGGTCAGAAAGAACAGGCAAACAGTATAATCCGGAGTAGATACATTGTGAAATGTAAGGCATCTGTATTATTAAAAACAAATGAAGAAGACAGTGAAAGGAGCTTACTGCGTCTGGTATGGATTGACATGATGGTTGGGAGAGATATAAAAAAAGTAAATGGAATGCCACCTAGAACCTCCGACACCCCAAATGGGATCACGCTGTGTTGGGGGCAACAGGCGCTCGCAAATTAAAAATATAAAAGGAGATAAATGAAAGGGAGTCGTCAATCAGATACCAGAGAATTCCTGTATTACCTGCCGGTCAGCCCGAGGGCCAATCTGAGGGACCTCTGTAGGGAGAGGGAACTCAGGACAAATTGCATCAAACTCTTTGTGTTAACCACCAACCAATGCCTAGGAGTCATTTATACAGACTTTTTTATACCTTACCGGACTAGCTAAAGTCCATAGTATGGAAACCAAGAGAACATATGCGAACAAGAGGAAAGAAAAGGGAAAGAGAAAGACAAAGAAAGAGAGGGGAGATATAGGTGGGAGGGGATGGAGAGAGTATCACTACTTGCGTCAGGTTAAATAAGGGAAGTTCATACATATGGGAAGTTGGTCAGACCCATTATTCGGGCCCAGGGCTCCCAGGTGGCTATGAACCAGATGTGTCCTCCAGCATACTAGCGAGCCTCTCCTGAGACATGATCCAGGAAATCTTTTGCTTAACTATTGTGAAGGAAACCCCTGGTTTCTTCCAATTCCTGGCTATGGAAATTTTGGCTCCCAGCAGAACAAATTGGGTCAACCTGCTGGAAGACTAAGGCCGCGTACACACGGGCGGACTGTTCGCCCAACCTTGTCCGCTGAACAGTGTTTCAGCGGACAGTCCGCTCGTGTGTGGGCGTTCAGCGGACAGTTTCAGTGGACAGTTGGACGGACAAGGTTTTTCGGAAATTCCGAAAAACTGTCCGCTGAAACTTGGTTTGAGCGGACAGTCCGCCCGTGTGTAGGCTTGTTCGCTCAACTTTTGAAATGAGCAGACTTTTCCCGCACGGAAAAGTCCGCCCATTTCGAGCGCGTGTACAGGTAGGCGGGCCCGCGAAGGAGACGTAGCGGGCACCGCCGCCTGGTATGGACTTAAAGGGACACCCAACGCCGAAAAAAATCGGCGTGGGGGTTCCCCCCAAGTCCACAACAGACCCTTGTCCGAGCACGCTACCCGGCTACCAGGCCGCGTGCCCTCAACATGGGGGGTGCCTTGGGTAAGGGGGGGCCGCGCGGCCCCCCCACCCCAAAGCACCTTGTCCCCATGTTGATGAGGACAAGGGCCTCTTCCCGACAACCCTGGCCGTTGGTTGTCGGGGTCTGCGGGCGGGGGGCTTATCGGAATCCGGGAGCCCCCTTTAATAAGGGGGCCCCCGGATACCGGCCCCCCACCCTATGTGAATGAGTATGGGGTACAATGTACCCCTACCCATTCACCTGTAAAATAAAAGTACCCAAAAAAAAACACAACACAGAGATAAAATATTTTATTGCACAGCTCCGGGGTCTTCCGTCTTCGGGGGTCTTCTCCGGACTCCTCCGCTATCTTCTTGTAGCTCTTTTAGTAGCGGAGGAGTCCGGCTTTCTTCCTCCCCGCCGCGGCCTCTTCTCCCGACTTCGGGGGTCTTGTCCCCCTCTTCGGTTCTTCTGCCGGGCCACCGTGCCTTCTCATAGCTCTTTTACAGGCGGTGGCCCGGTCTTCTGTCGCCGCTTTCGCCGCCGCCGCCGCCGCCGCCCGTTCTTCTTCTTCTCCAGGAGATGTTGACACGTCGCTCTCTCCGGCCGGAATGCCAGAGCCGCCCTGTGCTGCCACTTATATAGTGCCAATGGGGCGGTGTCACATGGTATATGTCACATGGGTTGATGTCCCATGGTGACCCCGCCCCCTTACGATGTCATAGTCCCCATGTGACATCAACCCATGTGACCAACCCATGTGACATATACCATGTGACACCGCCCCATTGGCACTATATAAGTGGCAGCACAGAGCGGCTCTGGCATTCCGGCCGGAGAGAGCGACGTGTCAACATCTCCTGGAGAAGAAGAAGAAGAAGAACGGGCGGCGGCGGCGGCGGCGGCGACAGCGGCGACAGAAGACCGGGCCACCGCCTGTAAAAGAGCTATAAGAAGGCGCGGTGGCCCGGCAGAAGAACCGAAGAGGGGGACAAGACCCCCGAAGTCGGGAGAAGAGGCCGCGGCGGGGAGGAAGAAAGCCGGACTCCTCCGCTACTAAAAGAGCTACAAGAAGATAGCGGAGGAGTCCGGAGAAGACCCCCGAAGACGGAAGACCCCGGAGCTGTGCAATAAAATATTTTATCTCTGTGTTGTGTTTTTTTTTGGGTACTTTTATTTTACAGGTGAATGGGTAGGGGTACATTGTACCCCATACTCATTCACATAGGGTGGGGGGCCGGTATCCGGGGGCCCCCTTCTTAAAGGGGGCTCCCGGATTCCGATAAGCCCCCCGCCCGCAGACCCTGACTACCAACGGCCAGGGTTGTCGGGAAGAGGCCCTTGTCCTCATCAACATGGGGACAAGGTGCTTTGGGGTGGGGGGGCCGCGCGGCCCCCCCTTCCCCAAGGCACCCCCCATGTTGAGGGCACGCGGCCTGGTACGGCTCAGGAGGGGGGGCGCGCTCGCTCGCCCCCCCTTTCCTGGCCGGCCGGGTAGCGTGCTCGGACAAGGGTCTGTTGTGGACTTGGGGGGAACCCCCACGCCGATTTTTTTCGGCGTTGGGTGTCCCTTTAAGTCCATACCAGGCGGCGGTGCCCGCGACGTCTCCTTCGCGGGCCCCGCCTACCTGTACACGCGCTCGAAATGGGCGGACTTGCCTCCGCCTTATGTGGGCGAGTCCGTTCATTTCAAAAGTTGAGCGAACTGTTTGGCAAACAGTCCGCTGAAACAGTCCGCTCGTGTGTGGGCAAGTTCGCTCATGCAAATTTTGAGCGGACTGTTTGTCAAACTGTTTGACGAACAAAGTTGGGCGAACAGTCCGCCCGTGTGTACGCGGCCTTAGAGAGATGGGGAATCGGATCATTAAGGAGAGCCACCGTGGGAGATCTGGGAACTTTGGCATCAATCAATCTTTCAATCAGGTTAAAAACTTTCTTCCAGAAGGGGCGGATTCTCGGGCATTCCCACCAAATATGTGACATCGTCCCCATAAGCATGCAGCCCCGGAAACAGAGGGGACTAGCTGTTGGGAACATGTGAGCAACTCTGACCGGTGTGTAATACCATCTGGTTAGTACTTTTGTCCCCGCTTCCATAAGGTTTGTGTTGAGGAGACCCCGAAAGGATCTAGCCCCTATTGAGTGCTATTTATCCAATGACCATTTTAAAGAGAAGTCATTTTCCCAGGCGACCATATAGGGCGCCTTTGTTTTTGGAGTGGTGAGAGACGTGTAGATCAAGGAGATCCCCCCTTTCTGGTCCATGGCTTGACCGCACCAAAGTTCGTAATCTGTAAAGAGCGGGGGGTTTGATTCCCCTTTGTAAAGGGAGTGTAGAAAATGTTGAATCTGATGGAACCGAAAAATTTCGGTCGTAGGGAGGCTCAGTTTCTTAATACAAAATTGCAGGGTGATAGGTCCTGTGGCTGTGAAAAAGTGTCCTATCCTGTAAAGACCCTTATCAACCCACCATTTGAAGGCAAGTACATTGCATCCTGGAGGGAAGCTAGGATTATTGAAAATATGAGTTAAAGGTTTAATTGCTGAGACCAAGGAGGTAGAATGGCGCAGGGAATCCCATAGTTTAAATGAGTGGGAGAGAGTTGGGGATAAGATAGCGGGTCTATTTTTCTGGGGGGCCCATAGTAAAAAATCTAGAGTAAAAGTGGGGGTAGCCTGATTCTCAATATGGATCCAGTCCGGCTTTTCATATTTTGAGTAAATTACGGATAGCTGTGTTAGCCTAGCTGCTTGGTAATAACGGAATAGATGTGGGAGGCCTAAACCGCCCCTCTTCCTATGGGCAAAGAGTGTATTGCGGGTTAGTCTATAACCTTTCTTACCCCAAATGAATTTAAGAATTTTGTTTTGAAAGGTTGAGAGGTGATCCTTACGAATGGGTATTGGCAGGGATCTAAACAAATAAAGTAATCTGGGTAATAGAGTCATTTTGATAGCGTGTATCCTACCTAGCCATGATATGGGAAGATGGGACCAATTATGTAAGTCTGCTTCTAGTTTACGATACATCGGGGGATAATTAAAACTGTATAAAGTCTCTACCTTATCTGTGAGGTTTATGCCTAGGTATCTGACGGAGGATTCGCTCCATTGGAATTTGAAGTTCTGCTTTAAAAGTGCGACAGTGGAGGGAGTTAGAGAGACGCTGAGAGCCTGGGATTTACTGTAGTTTACTTGAAGACCCGAGATCTTGGAGAAGGAATCTAGCGTGGCGTTGAGATTGGGTAAGGAGGTTATGGGGGAAGTGATATAAAGCATGATATCGTCCGCAAATAGGGCACACTTGTGAACTCTAGATCCGCATACCACCCCTTTAATGTCTTGGTTTTGTCTGATAGCTATCGCAAGGGTCTCGATTGCCATGGCAAAAATCAGAGGGGACAAAGGGCAACCTTGCCTAGTTCCTTGTCTTATGGCGATGGATTTGGAG